>NW_020941197.1:2416442-2634363 GCF_900497805.2 Vombatus ursinus | reverse complement strand
AAGAAAGAAAGAAAGAAAGAAAGAAAGAAAGAAAGAAAGAAAGAAAGCTCCCCAGGAAAAAAAAATGAACCTCAGCATTTTTTACACAAGTCTTAATGTAACAAATACTTTCCATGAGCATCTAACACAAAAACCATAAAGGACTGAACTTAGCCAGTCCAGTGGTCAGCAGAAAAATACATTCTACTGTTACTAAGAGCAGAACATTTTCACCAATGCGTTAAAGCAAACTGAAGAGAGTTTTCATTGTTTGGATAGGTAGAATTAAAGCTTGAAGCTTAGCATGCTAGCTTTGATTCGGGCCATTCACCTTCATCTTGATTTCAGACTTAATACCTTTGCTTATGTTTAAGCAACTGCAAAAAAAAAAAAAAGTTTGTAAATGGATCTCACCCAGAAAAGCTCTTTGATAGCATCTGCATACTTTGCTTTTGTCAGGGTTTCCTGGAGAGATGCAAAATCACAAGAGGATATTACCTATTCCTCAAAACTCAATGGCAAAATCAACGTACTGGGTCCAGCATAGTAAATGAACAAGAACATTAACTGCTTAAACAACTCAAGCGAGAAAAAAATGAAATGATCATTTTTGATATTAATGTTTTGGCTTTTTAAATGAATGCTCATAGGAAGACACTAGAGTGTCTAGGATAGTTGTCTCCAAACTTTTGGATCTCACACCCTCACTGATAAAATATTTTTGAGCACACACCCCAAACATGAAGAGTGTCCCAAAAATCTTAGTGCAGTTTTAAACTATAAAGTTTATATATAAGCTTACATAAAGCTATATTTAAGTCTTTATATAAGCACTAAGATTTTGGGGATACCTTGTATATTTACTCATTTATGGATTATGGGCATATTGCAATGATTGTCTACATTGTAAAACAGCAAAAAAAATGAAAAGGCATGAAATTAAGATGAAACAATATTTTATTTATTTGGGGGAAAGATAATATAGTGAGATTATTTATATATATGTATATATACCTTGTAGGAACATACTTATTTCCATTCTGTCTTTCTAATTCAAATGTGAGCTACTCAAGGTTGGAAATTGTGGGGTTTTGCCTTTTAAAAAATATCTCCAGCAATTACCACAATGCCTGGCACACAGTTAACACTTAGTAAATGTTACAGACTGACTGACCCAGCACAGAGTAAATTCTCAGAGGGTTACCTATTGCAGTCAGGTGGTCTTCTGTGGATGCTAGGAGGGGGTCGGAATTTTCCTGATGGCACCCAAGTAGCTGCTGCTGTGGGTGCCTGGATAATGATTTGGTTTTTAATTGTCCTGAGAGGTTGATGCAGGACTCAGAAATGGGGGACAAGAGCATGTTGGAAACTTGCATGGTAAAAGGAGGCATCAAGTCTCAGAGTGTAGGAAGAGAAGGTAGATGTGGTTGTATTGGACATAAACCCCATGATTGGCTATTTTGGGGAGGATGGGAGACCAACCTAAGTTCGCAACCTCCAACTGGTTGATCACAATTCCTTAGGGTTAATGTCCAGAACTTTAGAGTCACTGTTCGAGAGCACTGAATGCTGAGTCAAGAGATGTGCTCTGGGACTAGCTTTGCCATTAACTCTGGTTATGTGACCTTTGCTAAATCACTTCACAAGACTACAGACTCACAGAAATGGAGGGTTGGAAGGGATGTCAGTGGCCACATAATTCAAACCATTCCTGAAAGAAATCCTCTCTATAACATATTCTACAAGTAGTCATTCAGCCTCTGGTCAAAGACCTCTAATAAAGGAGAGCCCACCACTTCCCTGATCTGCTTACAACAGTTGTAACTGTGACATCTCTCATTGTTGGGAAATTTATCCTGACCTCAAACCTAAATTTGTCTCTTTGAGACATCTATCCATTTGTCCTCATTCTACCTTCTAGTGACAAAGTCACAAGTCTAATTTCTTGTCCATAGGTCAACCATTCAAATATTTAAATGCAGCAATCAGTTCCTTCTGGGCCCCCTCTTCCCCAGACCAAACATTCCCATTTCCTTCTACCAATCCCAGTACTTTCCATTTTGCCTCACATCTCTAAGCTAAGTACACGTACAGCTGCAGTGAGTGGAGAAAAAACTGGGAAAGAATCTTAAGAGTTACATGTACTTTGTTTTAAAACTCCTTACACCAGTTATTTCATTTGTCCCTCACAATAGCTCTTGTTTGTGTATTTAAATATATAGAATAATAAAGTGCCTTAACAGTCCTATAATATCAATTTAATAGATGAAAATCTATAGATACACATGGATTTAATCAGCCTCCACTTTTTAGAGATGAATATACTAAGGCCCAAGGAAGTTAAATGACTTGCTCAAGATCACACAGTTAGTGCATACCCTTTGACCCAGCAATACCACTTCTAGGTCTATATCACAAAGAGATCATAAAAATGGTAAAAAGAACCCACATGTACAAAAATATTTATAGCAGCTCTTTTTGTGGTGTCAAGGAATTAGAAACTGAGGGTATTACCCATCAATTGGGGAACGGCTGAACAAGTTGTTATGAATATAATGGAATACTATTGTGCTATAAGAAATGATGAGTGGGCAGACTTCAGAAAAAGACTTATATGAACTGATGCTGAATGAACTGAGCAGAATGAGGAGAAGATTGTACACAGTAACAGCATCATTGTGCTATGACTAACTTTCATAGACTTGGCTCTTCTCAGCAATGCAAGGATCTATGACAACTCCAGAAGATTCGTGATGGAAAAAGACTGTCCACATCCTGAGAAAGAATTGAATGAAAGAGTCTGAATGCAGATGGAAGCATACTATTTGATCTCTTTTTTTCTTCTGTTGTTTTGTTTTGTTTCCTATTTCTAGTGGTTCCTCCAATTGGTTCTAATAATACTCCTTTACAGTATGACTAATGTGAAAATATGTTTAATATGAATGTATATGTAGAGCCTATATTAAATTGCATGTCATCTTGGGAAAGGGAGAGGGGAGTGAGGGGAAGAAAATGGAAAACTCAAAAGCTTATGGAAGTGAATGTTGAAAACTAAAAATTAATAAATTTTTAAAAGCTACCTGAACCAAAAATACCTGGTATTTGTATTCACCTTATGATATTATTACTGCTAATTTCCCTAACATATTCCAGAAATACTCTAAACTAAGTGTGTTACTATAATTAAATAATTTAAAACAAGAAAATAAAATAAAAAGTGATAAACGGAAGGAAAAAAGGATCACACAGTTAGTGTCAGAACTGAGATTTGCACCCAGGTATCAAAGGGCAGCTGGGTGGCACAGTGGATAGAGTGCCAGGCTTGAAGTCATGAAGACTCATCTTTTCAAGTTCAAACCTGGCCTCAAACACTGGCTAGTTGTGTGACCCTGGGCAAGTCACTTAACTCTGTTTGCCTCAATTTCCTCATCTGAAAAATGAACTGGAGAAGGAAAAGGCAAACCACTCCAGTATCTTTGCCAAGAAAACGCCAATTGGGGTCATGAAGACTCAGACACAACTGAAATGACTGAACAACAATAACAAAATCTTGATCCTTCCCAGCATACCTAATACAGTATTCTTTCTTCTATAGCACAAAATCAATCCAGGCATTCATCCAGATGTTATCTTCTCATAGCACTAGAATATAGATTAACAGAATGTTTCACTTAATTTAACAATAATTTTTATTGAACTGGCTGAGAGTGTTGGCTTGAGTACACTTTACTATGCCAAAAACAACCAATAGATGCAGTTGGTTGAACAGTTAATTTGGTGGAAACACAAAATTTGCCAGACCAGACATTTGGTATTTTACATGGCTAGGCAGTATAATGTATTGGAAAGAATGTCAGTCTTGGAGTTGGGAAACATAAGTATTTTTGAATCCTTTTTCTAATGAGCACTAGTTGCTTGACCAAGGACAAATTGAATAACTTCTCTGAGCCTTGGTTTCTTCATCTTTCAAATGTGTATGGCAATAGCACCTACTTCATAGGGCTGCTGTAAGGATCAACTGGGGTAATTGGTATAAAGGATTTTGAAAACTTTAAATCCCTATATAAATGTCAGCAGTTACAGAACAGAAAACCTGGATTGTTCAGTGAATTTTTTTTTAATTTTACAATTTTGTGTTGATACAGCTTCAGCTTCAGCAAATAGAAAATACAATGTGATATCAGGCCCTTTTGGTTAAACAAGGCCAGTGTTTGGTACAGCCCTGAAGTCAGGAGGACCTGAGTTCAAATCTAGCCTCAGACCAAACACTTGACACTTAAGTACTAGCTGTGTGACCCTGGGCAAGTCACTTACCCCAATTGCCTAAAAAAAAAAAACTCACATGATTATATGAAAAGATGCAGAGAACAGATTAAAATAGTACACATCTTTAAAAAAAAAAAAAAAGAATGGGGCTTACTACCTTCAATTGCCCCACTGGGCAACTTCAGTTCCTCAGTTGTAAAAATGAAAGGGTGCAGAGTGATGATCTCTAGGCTACCTTCTCACTCTCGATACATGATTTCAAGAAATTCAAGTTAGGATTTGATTATCCACTTGGAAACAAATTGGCATCTTAATATCACTTTGAAGTAAATTAGATAATCAGCAGATGATAGGACTGAATTCACCTTTTCTGGTGCTACTCTTCCTTCACACACACACACACACCTCCCAGCTGGGTAGCCAGGTCAAGTAGGGAGAGAAGAAAGCTGTCGCCTGCTTCTGTGACTGACTGAGTCATTTGTATGCAGACGGGGATGCACCCAGTCTTTAGTGGCTCCCAGTCACATGTCGAGCCAGGCTATGTGACATTTAGAAGGTCAGGTTGGCCCAGATTATCTACTAGGCCTTGTCTGGCTTCAGAAAAACAACTTGGAAGCTTTCAGGCCTCCTAATCTCTTCAGAATGAAATAGATGATGAGTGCTCAACTGTGCATGCAGCAGATACATTTTCATCCCTGAGACAAACAAACATTGAAACAGCAGAATTTTGATGAGTGACCCTGAAAGTTTCAGCAGGAAAAAATCAGCTATTTTGCTTGTATTGGGAGATCCCCATCCGACTTTAAGGGATATTGGTTTGAAACCTCTCTTTCTAACAACCTCCTGTCCCTTATTGGTCTGATAGGTACTATTCCTTCCTCACCTGCCTCATCTCCTCCACTGGTTGTTTCCCTACCTTTAGTCTTTATTCATGCAAATTAAATTGCAAGACCAGAAATGAGCTCCTGTTGAGCTACTTAAAGCCTTGTGGATGTAAAGGCTTACCAGAAAATACAGCATGTTTCTCCCAGATAAAATGTTATCCCTCATCTCCCCAGGAACAGAGTATGTACAATGCCTCAAGATCTGGGTCCCCAAAGCCACAGGTCACCTACTGCTTATTCACTTTGGTTGGTAGGTAACCAAAGCTCTTAGTCCCAAGAGCTAAAGATTGTTATATAATCATCCTCTGGCAAAGAAAATGATATCATATGTTTGTCTAATTACTGATTAGAAACCTGTGTGATAGCAAATAATCTGTCTTCTTGCCCATAATTTGATTATCAAAGTCCCAAAAAGCAATGCATTCAGATCTAGGTCTTGTGTAATGCGCTTGTCACAGATAATAATGAGGGAGGGTTCTCTAGCCTCAGAAGGAGGAAGGATTGGAGGCCTGAGCATTCTGTGGCCAGCGCTATTGACAGTGGCCACACTCCGAATTCCCATCGTTAATTTCCTAACCAGCAACAGACTCTGTCTTTCTTTTCTGGGCCAAAAGAAAACTAATTAATACAGGGTGTCTCTGTTTGCCCAATGAAGATAATGGGACAATCTGTGGTGGAAGCAAGATCTCTAAGGAAATTAAGGCAGTCGACATTTCGGTCTATCTATGGCAAGGGATCCAATTAATGAAACACTATGATTCCAGTGTATCGTGGTAGAGTTGATTTTCCCCCCTTTGCCATTAAGGGAAATATGTTGGGAAAGCAATAAGAAAAATCAGTAAACAGACATAACCATAACTATTTAAAAGATCGAAAGGAATCTTCTAGTCTTTAGGACAAGGAGCTCCAACCAGTAGGTGATTGGATTGTAGAGCACTTTGCCACGTACAAGCACTTTATGTTCATTATCGAATTTGGCAACAACCGTGAATAGCAGATAAATAATGCGTGTCTGTTTTGTGGTAGAGGGAATCAAATGCTGGATATGGAGTTCAGAAGCCCTGAGTTGTGAATGGACTGTACCACTCAGAATCAGGAAGGCCAGCTTCTGACATATGTAAGAAATTTGGCCTTTCCAAGGTTCAGTTTTCTTTCCTGTAGAATGAGAATGATAATGATAATACTAGTAATAACTACATTACAAGAGTTTTGTGTGGCTCAAAAATGTTTGTAAAACACTTTACAAACTTCAAAGCACTACATTAATTCCAGGTATCATCATGGCCATGATGTGCAAAGTATGGAAGAATAATATATGTACCCTGCCTCAAGAGTCAGGTCCCCAAAGTCACAGGTTATGTCCTATTTATTCACTGTGGTAGACAGCAAATCCTGAGAGTTACAGATTGTTTTATAAGCATATAAATTATTAGGTATATAATGTAATGTCAAAGTATCATAAAGCACTTTGCAGATCTCAAAGCACTATATAAATTGTTTGTTGTTTGGTCATTGCAGTCTTGTCTGACTCTTCATGACCCCATTTGGGATTTCCTTGGCAAAGATGCTGGAGTGGTTTGCCATGTCCTTCTCCAGCTCATTTTATAGCTGAGGAAACGAAAGCAAAGAAGGTTAAGTGACCTGCCCAGGATCACACGGCTAGTAAGCATCTGAAGCTAGATTTGACCTCAGATCTTCCCAACTCCAGGCTCAGTGCTCTATCCACTGTGCCACCTAGTTGCCCTGCTAAATATTATTATTATCTTCGTTATGACCATTGTTATTATTATTAAAACATGGATCATTTTTGTTTATAAAATTCGAGAGTAATTTTTTTCTAGAAATTATAGAAACTAGGTGGCGCAATGGATAGAGCACAGTGTCTGGAGTCAGGAAGACCTGAGTTCAAATCCAACCTCAGATACTTACTAGCCTCAGTTTCCTCATCTGTAAAATGAGCTGGAGAAGGACATGGCAAACCACTCCAGCATCTTTGCCAAGGAAATCCCTAATGGGATCACAAAGAGTCAGACACAACTGAAATGACCAAACAACAACAAAAAAGTTAGGAAAGACCTCAGTGTTCCTTTATTCTAAACTATTTCTGAACAGAAATCCTATATGTGACATTCCCAGTATCCACCTTCTTGCTAAAGTAGCCTATTCCACTTTCCAACAGTTCTAGTTAGGAAGTTTTTTTTTAATACCAAACCAAAGTAGCCTTCTCAGCAACTTCAAGCTACTATTCCAATGAGCTTTTTCTAGCCTTATTTTTCTTGACTTCTCCATCTCATTAACATTAGAACTGTCTCCTTTTTCTATGTACCCCTTTTTCTCATGGCATTCATAATATTGAACTTTAAAACCTCCTGGTATCCCTCTGACTAGTCCCTCTATGTTTCTGGTTCTGGTTCCTCCTCCTCCTAACAACAATAATAAGTAACATTTATATAATGATTCAAAATTTGCAAAGCACTTTACAGATTTCTCATTTATGCTCACAGCAACCCTGGGAGGTAGATGCTATTATTACTGCCATTTTATAGGTGAGGAAACTGACACAAACAGCATTTTAGTGAATTATCCAGGGTTACATAGCAAGTAAGTGTCTAAGACCAAATTGGAGCTCAGGCCTTCCCAACTCCAAGTCCAGCACTCTATTCATTGCTCTCCTCAGGATCTTCCTACCCTCTTAAATGTGGGTGTTCCCCAAGGGTCTATCTTCGGCCTTCTCTCCGAACACTGTCTCTTTTGGTGCTCTTCAACCCTTCCTGTGGCTTCAGTTAGGGCCAATTATGCAGACAAATTCCAAAACTATATTTTTGCTTCTTCCTAGAGTTTGAGTCTCTCACTTGAAATTGCCTGTTGGGTCGTTGTACCTGTTGATTACACTAGCACCTCAAATTCAGTGTATCCCAAGCCAAGTTTGTCATTTTTAAAAATTGTCCCTAAGTTCTCCATTTTCACTGAGTATACCACCACTTTCCCAGACACTTAAGTTCAAGCTTTGTAGTTCTCTTTGGCTTTTTCTTATCTGTCATCCCAATTCTATCTGTTAGCAATGATCTATGTCACATGGGCTCAACTGAAGCTTTTGTTGTTGTTGTTGTTGTTATTGTTCAGTTGTGTCTGACTCTTCCTGACCACATTTGGTGGCTTCTTGGCAAAAAAAAAAAAAAAAAAGGAGTGCTTTGCCATTTCCTTTGCCAGCCCATTTTACATATGAGAAAACTGAGTGAAGTAATTTTCCCAGGGTTACATAGCTAGTGAGTGTCTGAGGGGATTTGAACTCAGGAATAGGCATCTTTCTGACTCTAATCTTGCACTCTATCCACCAGACCACCTAGCTATACACGGGCTCAGGTGGTGCTATGTACCAAAAATAAGGATAAGAACTCCAAATCCAGTAGAGCTGAATGGAGTATTTAAGTCAGCTTTTCAGTGCCTTCTAGTATATCTTGATAAGGCCAACTCAATTCTTATGGGAATCACAGGCTAGAGATGAGAGAGTGGGGAAATGGATGCCTCTGAGAAGCTTGGAGCAGCTCACCTAGAGCAGTCCCCTTCTTCCCAGTTGTGTCTATCATCTTGATTTATGTAACTCTGGGAGAGCAGATGCCTGAGTGTCCCTAAAAAACTTGGGTAGTTCTAGCTAGGTTTTGTACAGCTGAGAAGGCAGGACACAGAGTACATCCAAGAGTAAATCTATCCCAGTCTGTTGCAGCTGCTTCGGGGACTTAGAGGTTTTCACAGAAAAGATTCCACAGCTAATGGTGCTCAAAGGAGTAGGCCTTTATTATGTCTGTGTTTTAAATCACACAAAGGAGACATATAAGAACCAAAATAAGATGCCTCGGAGTGGGCAGGGATGATCAAGGTTAACCAAGGGCAAATGTCCGGTTAAAAGCCCTCCCCTATATACTCCAGCAAACTTGTAAAAAGGCAATGAGACTGGATGATGAACAAGAAATGCAGAGAAACAATTGTGAGCACCTTCATCCAAGCCCAGTACTACAGAACAAAAGACAGCTAGGGGTCTGCAGGTACTGAGAGAGGATCCCTCCAGAAAAGTCATTGTGAGTTCAGGTTCAACAAGTCAAAAGTTTCGTAGCAAAAATATGAAACTAGGGGCAGCTAGGGGGCACAGTGGATAGAGCACCAGCCCTGGAGTCAGGAGGACCTGAGTTCAAATCCAGCCTCAAACACATAACACTTCCTAGCTGTGTGACTCTGGGGAAGTCATTTAACCCCAACTGTCCCACTAAATAAAATAAAATAAAATAAAACTGCCTGCAATCATTTCCATTCTAATCTTCAGTGCCGTCCCAACTCCAGGAATTATCACTAACACGGAATGCTCTCTCTCCTCATCTCCACTCTCTGGCTCCCCAGGCTTTCTTCAAGTTCCAGATAAAATCCCACCTTCTGCAGGAATCTTTTTTTTATCCCCCTTAATGCTAGTGCTTTTCCTCTATTGATGGTTTCCAATTTATCCTGTATATCTTGTTTGGAGACAGCTGTTTGCATGTTGTCTCCTACATTAAGCAGAATTCCGTAAGGTCTGGGACTATTGTTTTGCCTTTCTTTGTATCCCAGAATTTAGAGCAATGTAGAACAACATAGCAGGGACAACATTTATTATTTTTTTTTCCTTTTTAGGCAATTGGGGTTAAGTGACTTGCCCAGGGCCACACAGCTAGTAAGTGTCAGGTGATTGGTCTGAGTCCGGATTTGAACTCAGGTCCTCCTGACTCCAGGGCTGGTGCTCTATCCACTGCACCCCCTAGCTGCCCCCCAAAATTTTTATTTTTTTAATTTTTTTTTTGGCTAAGCAGTAGGGTTAAGTGATTTGCCCAGGGTCACACAGTTAGTAAGTGTTATGAGTGACAACATTTATTGACTGACTGATAGACTGAAAACTAGAAAGAACACTGGAAAGAATTAGACTTAGACATTTTATATCATTGTCACAATAAGCTCCAAAAGGAAACCTGACCTAGATATAAAAGGTCACATTATAAACAAATTTGAAGAACAGGGAAAGAGATGAGCAAAGGCTCCTGGCCAATTGAGGGATTGAGAGGATCAGAGGAGATAACATGTACAATTTTGACTACATAAAATTGAAAAACCATTGCAGTTAAATTTAGAAGGAAAACAGTTACTGGGGAAGCAGTTTATAGCAATTTATCTGTTATATGATATCCAAAATATATAGGAATCTCATTCAAATACATTTGAAAAGAATCATTTCCCAATAGATAAATTAACAAAGGAGATGAATAGGCAATTCTCAAAAGGAAAAATGCAAGAAATGTACAACTACGTGGGAAAAAAATGTTCCAAGTCACTAATAGAGAAATGAAAATTAAAATAATTCTGAAGTTCCTAGTATCCATCCAATTGGCTAAGATGACAAAAACCAAAAATTGCAATTGTGGAGGGGATTTCCTACTGTAGGAAGACAGTTGCTCTGTTGGTGGAGCTATGAAACTTGTCCATTGATTCTGGAAAGCAATTTAGAACCACACCTAAAAAGTCACTAAAACAAGCAATACTATAACTGAACATATGCCCCAAAAAGATCAAAGAAAGAGGAAAAAGAGCCACATGTACAAAATACTTATGACAACACTTTTTGTTGTAGCAAAAAACTGGAAATTAAGAGTGCCCAACAATTGTGGAATGTCCCCCCAAAAATAGGGTATATGAATGTAATGGATTATTGTGGTACAAGAAAAAATGATGAAAGAAATTTACTCAGAGACTTTTATGAACTAATGAAGACTGAAGCGATGACAGAAATTATTTTCTATTAGATTAATAACCACTTATTATTAGGATTAAGGCTTTTTCTCTCTATTTCTTTATTTGGGGACCAGTCTCTGAAGGACATTTCTGAAAAATGAGATTGCCCAAATCCTCTGGGATTATGATCCTAGATCTTGGTTAGGGCCCAACCCAATTAAGAGAACTTACTTCTGTTTAGAGTGTAAACAGAATCTAATCTAGGTGAATTCTAGCTCCAAAGTGTTAAGTCTATGTCCTTGCATCTCTCCCCCTCCCCCCCATTAGAGTTTAAGGTAATCAAGCTCATGAAGGAGAAAATCCATCAGAGTGGTCTGGGTAGAGATGGATTCCTTTATCCAGAGTGCTAGAGGTGGCTGAGTCTCATAGATTAAGCCATGTTCTTAGCAGGAGGAACTGAAGGCTTTCAGCCCACCTCCTCATTTGAAAGTCTACCTTCTCGATAGTTATTCACCAATCAGGGTTGATTTTCACCTGTCAGGACACTCCCTTTTCTAAAGGTATATTGAGGCATTCAGTATCTCCATAAGGTGCCTTTGGTTATCAAGAGAGACTAATGATCATCAATTTATTGATTATTAGCTAGCCTTTTTAATAAATTGATGATTAACCAGAAACTTTCTTTTGGGATTTTCATTCATTACAGTGAGAAGAATCAGGAAAACAATTTATATAATAAATGAAGAAAAATGACCTTGATGCTTGGAGAACTATGATCAATGTGATGAGCAATCATGACTCCAGAGGACTGATGATAAAGTGCCACCCACTTCAAAATATAGGTAATCAACTCAAGGTGCAGAATGAGACATACGTTTTTGACATGGTCAACAAATGGATATATTTTGCTTGACTATATGCAATTATCTTTTTTTTTACCTAAGGGATATATTTTTTAATTGGTGGGATGATTTTGGTGGGTAAAGTGCAATTAAGAAGAGTAATGCCATAAAAGGGGGAAAAAAGAAAGAAAAGAGTATAATTAAAGAATTTTTAATGCAAGGAAGAGAAAAGGAAGTTCAGAGGGAGAGAGAGAGCAGGAGAGCTTTGAAGCTATGTTGATTATTATTGTTTTAAAAACTAAGCTTTATGTAATAGATATTTGCAGTTTCATATGTAATGTTCTTTTTCTGTTATTCTCCATCTATGCAAGTGCCCATGTTTGTTAGTGTTTGTCAAGAACCTAAGACAAGGACCCCAAAAATGAACTATTAGTATCATTTGGATAGATGGCAAAGATTTAAAATTGGCCATTCCTAAATATCACCTACTCAAGGTCTTCATCTAGCTCACTGTTGGTGCTAAATCAATATTAAGGAGTAATAATCTTAACAACAACAACAAAAACAATAACTAGCATTTATATAGCACCTACAATGCCTCAGGTATTGTGCTAAGCACTTTACAAACGTTATCTCATTTAATCTTCACAACCTTGGGAGGTAGGTGCTATTATTATACCATTTTATAGTTTAAAAAACTGAGGCAAACAAAGGTTAAGTGACTTGTCTAAAGACATACTGCTATTAAAAGTCTAAGGCCAGATTTGAACTCAGGTCTTACTAACTCCAAGTCCAATGCGCTGTCCACTGTGACACCTGGTTAACCTTACATAAGCTAAAGCTATCAAATGAGATAAAGTATTCTAAGCACTTTGTAAACTGTGAAGCACTTTATAAATACTGTTGTTGTTGTTGTTGTTGTTGCTTTTATTTCTACTACAGATCCTACGAAGCCACTTAGGTTTAATCTTCCTGTTCTCACAATTTTCTTTCCCCTTTCAAATCTATACATCCAGTGGGAATCTTGCTCTTTCCACTAAGGGGATAGTAACAATTAGAAATTATATTTCAACTCCTTTGTTTGAGTCTTCAGATGAAAGAAAAAGTCTTTTTTGTCCTGAATCTATAATATAGGGCTTGGGGAACAGAAATAGTAATAATAATTTTTAAAGAATTTAATTACTTGATATTTCACATTCCCGTTATTCAGTGATACCACTAATTTTTTTTTAACTAGAAAAATCAAATACTGGGAGATTCTATTCTGGATAATGATAAAGGAGTCCATCTGGTATTGATGGACTTGAAGCTGAAAATATCTCCGACTTTGAGATGGTAGCTTGAGTGAAGTATTTTTTCTTACTTTGACAAAAACTTTTAGGTAAAAATATTGTCGTGATTATAACCTAATTATATCACTAAATCTTTTTTTATAATGGGTATGCATTTATTTGGACAGCATGATGACTTCAATACAGGATCCAAGCAGGTTGAGTCATTTCCTCAGAGGGGAAAAACAATTTTCTATTCATGAGCAGAAGGGGCTTTCTCTCCTCCCAAGATGCACAGGTGATTCATGAAGAAGGCAAATATATATTATTGGTTCCCAAAAGGCATATAACTACATCCTCTTCCATGACAAGCAAGGAGGCGTTGTAATTTCCTATAAGAGTCTCCTTTGGTCCATGAATTTCATACATTTTATATCAGGGTAAAATCTCTAAGGAGGATCAATTACCAACTTAAATACAGTTTCTATATAAAGCTAGATAGCAAAGTATTGCTATTACACAGTCTGGAATTTAAGGGAATCAGTTATTATTAAAGTCTGTATTTCCTTTAAATCCAAATGAATAAAATCCTCTTTATGTTCTAGGGCCTCCATAACTAATCTTGTAGGGAAGGAATTCAATGTTAGGAGATTCCAAGAAGTGTGGGAGAAATCTTCCCGGTCATCATAGATCTAAAGATGGAAGGGCCATCCAAAGTCAAGTAGTTCAAACTCATCATTTTCCAACTCCAAATTTCCTCAACTGACTTGTACAAGGTGACCCATGACCAATTACCTCACTGAAAAAGACATGAATGAAATGCATGGATGCTCATTTCAACTGTTTGAAGGTGGTAATTAAAATGAAAGATGCGTATGGGTACTTATTGTCACAGATACCCATTAAGTGTTGGAGTAAATATATTAAACAATAACATTAGCTAACATTTAAATAGTGTTTTAAGGTTTTCAAAATGCTTTAAAAGATTATTTTATTTGTTCCTCATGACTACTTTATGAGATAGGCGTTATTATTATCCCCATTGTACAGGTAAGAAAACTGAGGCAGAGAGAAGTTAAGTGACTTGCCTACAGTGACAAAGTTCGTAAATGTCTGAGGCAAGATTTTACCTCAAGTCTGCCTAATCACTACATCAACTCATTGGGCCATCTAAATATGTTCCTTAGCACTAGGTAGCCACACATGGAATATTAGGGGCAATTTATAATAAGGAATTTTAAAAATACTAAAATTGTTATTGAGGAGTGCTATTGAGCCTTGCACATCCCTATGTTTGTTTGGGTTTTTTTAACTTTGTATAGGAGTCTTTCCAAACCTTCCATGCTGTTATACAACAACGCACCCTCTTCTTTTCACTCTGGCCATTATCATAATGTAGAGTTTAAATCTGGATCTTTCTTTTTTTTTTAAGGAAAGCTTTTATTTAAGACATACCTGTTATTTGAAAAACATAAGGTTCATTGTTGAGCATAGAATCTGGTGTTATGGTGCAACATAGTTTTAAATGGGATATGAAATAAGGCCCAATGTTATACTTTGCTTTCTCAAACCAGAAACATTCCTGATTTCTCTTTCACTTGATTTAATGTCAGTCACTTGAACTTTGGGTTTTTCCCTATACGTTACCAAGACCTTCATAGCAACTGGTTAAATAATTAGGTAAAAGAAATAAAATAAAATAAAATTGGAGGCAAAATCTTAATGTACCATGTGGTATGTACATTTTTTAGAGGCCATTTTGGAGTGAAATGTGAGCTCAATATGACTCCTCTGATAGGACGTGATAGATCTTCTCCTTTCATTATTAAATGAATTTTAATCAAATAAAACACACAAATACTAGACAACTTACAAAACCTATTTAAATTATCCTAATGACTGGTCAGTATCATGTTGCAAATCTGACTTGGCCACTTATGTTAACAGATGGAGATTCTTTTAAATAACTTTAAACTGAAATCCAGTTCCTAAACTGCACATGCATAATAACTGAAGAATACAACTGAAGAATATAATTCTTGAATACAATTAAATAATATAAACTCTGACTGGAGCTCCTTGATGAAATTATAACAATTAATTAACATGACTAGAACAAGGCATTTAAGGTGGGGTTTTTTTAAGATGATGAGGTCTCTTTGTGAGAATATTTAATAGAAATAAAAGCTGTTTTAGTTTTGGTTTGGATTTATTGGATTGAAGATGAAAACATAACTGATATTGCTTCACTAACCTTAAGCTATATAATAGCGTCCATGGAGAATTATTTTACATTTATAGTTAGCTTAAAGTCTGATACTGAAAATACTAAGAATTGGGTTGATGAAGAGAAAGTAGGGATCGTTTCATTCTTTATACCATCTATATCCCTCGCACCTAGCACAGTGCCTCAAACACAGTAGGTATTTAATGAATGCTTGTTGATGAACTGCTGGATTGATGGGTATGAAACCCAGTTTATTAAGAGAATTATCTAGAGACACTCCTTGCAATGTTATTCTTTCCAACTTTGGAAATTGGTCATTGTAGTTATAACAAAGTATGAAGTGACTGTCTTACATACATGTTAGATTCCTAAAAGTTCACGTTAATTTTTTGAAATCACATAAAATTTGAAAACGAAGAGTAGCGACTTTCAAATTCACAACTCTTCATCCCAAGAAAGGTGATAGCTTCCCATATGTAAAGTGGAACAGACAAGTTAATTTGTAAACCCTCTACCCCAGAAGCCTCACCTTTTGAAGCCTCCCCACAATATGAGAAATTTGCCTGGCCCCTGTCAGCAAGTTAGCTAGGTTTTGAGGGAGCCACAAATAATAATTTACTTGGTTATAAATTCCTTGAGGTCAGAGACTATGTACTACATCATCTTTGCATCCCTAGTACCTGGTACTGTTTTTGTCTTGACAGTGGCCGGGGCTTATAACTGTTGGTAGGCATCTCTATTAATTAACTTTTTGCTTTGGGTAATACTAGGTGTAGCCTAAAAAAATAATAATTACTTAGTCTTACTCAGTGTCTTAATTATAAGGGAAGATAATATTTCCTCCACATTTGCAGTTTCCATTTTTATATTTGTAGACACCATGTTTTATTGTGTAACCTGCGGCTCAAAGTCCATTTGCATAAGACTCTCCTCATTAGTGGAGATTGATTATTCAATATCCATGCCTACATGAGGTGCAGAGTTGAAAAGAACTTGAGAGAGAAAGAAAGAAGACATATAGTTCCAGATTCTATTCAGGCCCTTAAAGAGAGAGAAAGACTGTGGGAATGATCCATATCTCAACCATGTTCTTATTCCCAGCTTACTGCACTAGAGACTTTCCAAGGAGAATTTCCCCTTGACTAATTCTAGGATTCTTGGTTGATCTGAGATATCTCGCTCCCGGTGGGAGAGCTCATTCATTTTATGTATTGTATGGTGCATTCTCATCTGTATACTTTCTCTGATTTCTATTTGTCATGGGCTTGGATAAATGGACTTATTTGCTTTATGCTGTGTGTGCTCTTTGTAGAACTGGCATTTGGTGGGAAGGGAGTCAAGCCTCAGATTATATAGCTTGGGGCACCACTTCCTTGTTCAGGATTTGTGATTAGGAGCTCAGTTTAAAGCTAGAAATTATTTCCTCTAAACTTAAATACTTAGGGGAGTGAGAGAGTGTGGATAGATTTAATTCTAACCCAGCACTCTTTCTCTGAGGCAAGTGTAGTGGCCAGCCTCTGATACTGATCTCCTGCTTCTCCTCCTGGTAAGAATCAGTCTCCTCTGGAGAAGGGTAGGTAGAGGAGGCGCTAGAGATAAATATTCATGAAAAGCCAAATCTAGATAGACTCATGTGGACATATGTTAACCTACATGGACACCACCCCATACCCCATTTACAATTGGAAGAAGTGTATACTTTAATGTCCACGTTATAACCACTACCCAACTGCAGCCTACCTGGAATTTTCGGTAATAGCAATACTTTGTCCAATTAGTCAGAGCACATAAACTAATAAATTTGTAATATCTAACTGCTTGTCCAATGTTACCAATGAGTAGCTGGCTACTACCAGCTGGGCTTTGAGCAGACCTGGGTCTACAGGATTTCTGATTTTACAGCCTACCACTGAAAGACAACTTGGATTGCCCTATCTTAATGTTGCAGTGGAAAAATAACTGGATTTGGAGTCAGAGTACGTGGGTTCAAATCCCACCTCTGTCCCTTACTAGCTATGTGACTTTGAGAAAGTCTCATAATTTCTCCTGGCCTCAGTCTCCTCACTTATAAAATGAAAGGGGTTATCCTAGATGACCTCTAAGGTTCTTTCTAGTTCTAAATCTATGATCCTTAATAAATCATTATCCCATTGTCATTCTAAATATCTTTCCTTTTAGAAAAACTATCAACTGAATATTCAGGTTCTCAGGTCAATGTTAACATTTTTGTCTGGTCATCAGGGAGTCAACTGGGGCCTTCCTGGTTAATGCAAAAACATGGTCCATTGTCCATTCTCTAACATTTCTGTCCCATTATTTCACCTTGAAAAGTATGTCAACATGACAGTATACCAGATCAACTGGGTCTTGATTTATATTCTTCATTTATTTTAACTAATAAAAAGTTTTATTGATGTAGTTATACAAGTGGGAGAACTAATATTCATTTTATTCTTTTTAAATATTGATAAAATATCATGAGAAATGGTTGATATGACTTCCAACCAGAATGAATGTGATTTAACAATCTGTGTTTCCATTCATCAGATTGTAACTTGTTTTAAAACAGCCCCTCTGCCCCCAAACAGATTTTTGCCTGGATGCTTTTCTCTGCAGGTGCCATAAGCACATTTTAAATTAAGAATGGCAGTCAACAGGAAAGAGAAGATATAAATGTATAAACAGAATGTTTCTTCTGGCGTCTCTGGTATTCAGGAAGTTCATAATCTTCATACAAATATATAAAATATTTTAGTGATCTACGTTAATTGGAATCCATTCTTTTTCTCCTTAGGTCTTCAAGTCAGGCCCTGCAAAAGGAAAAACCAAAGGATCACTTTTTAGTTTTCACGAGCTATTTTTAGGAGGAAGTTCATAATAAATCCAGGTAGAAACAATGAAGAAATGAAGCTCCAGCTTTCCTAGGACATAACAGCTTCTCAACTCCAATAATCAAAGTGAACTCTAAAGGGAAGGTTTGCACCATCAACATCTATCCAGGTATTTTAATACATTGTAGATACATGGAATGATTTAAAACTCACACATAACAAGTAAATGTGTGAAATGGGATTCCATTTGGGTAATTAGAAAAGATAGTCCTCACTTGTGTCTTAGGAATAAGATAAGGACTGTTTGGGAAAAAAAAAAGTTACTAAGAGGTAAGTTGTGGCTTAACCGGAGTCACATGTTCAGTATGTGTCAAAGGCAAAACTTGAACCTCGGTTTTCCTAGCTGCAAGGCCAGCTTTCTATCCACTCTGCCAATGATGCTTCTTAGTAATCCAGACAAAAATATCAGAAAGGGTCCTCTTGCAACTTTGATGACCACTGATGGAGTATGATGCCCTCCTTTGGGGTCCTCCCCACATCCACAATTCAAGAGGATGCTTGAGTGCTTCTCTGTTCCAAAGATTGTCATGCTAAAGATGCTGTCCATCTCTAGAGAAAAATCCACTCCCACATAGCTGTGTGACCCTGGGTAAGTCACTTAACCCCAATTGCCTTGTGAAAAAAAGAAAGAAAGAGGGGCAGCTGGGTGGCACAGTGGATAGAGCACCATCCCTGAAGTCAGGAGGACCTGAGTTCAAATCTGACCTCAGACCAAACACTTGACACCTACTAGCTGTGTGACCCTAGGCAAGTCACTTAACCCCAATTGCCTAAAAAAAAAAAAGAAAGAATTTGTGGAGCCTAAACGCAGATCAAAGATATTTTTCCTTTTACTTTCTTTATTTTCCTTTGGGGCTTTTTTGTCTCTGTTTTCTTTCACAGCATGACCTACATGGAAATGTGTTTTGCATGACTACACATGTATAACCTACATCAAATTGATTGCCTTCTCAATGAGGGGAAAGGGAGAGAGGGAGAGAATTTGTAATTCAAAATTTGAAAAAAGAATGTTAAAATTGTTTTTACATGTAATTGGGAAAAAAATATTAAATTACAAAAAAAATTAAGATTGTCATGCTTACAAAAAGTTAATCTCAATTTCATTCTTCAGTCATGATTACACTAAGAAGGCTATATAATATGCTCAATATCTTCTCACCTTTTAATTGTCACTGACTGAAGAAGAATGAAAAGAAAACCAATGAGAGAGACCATTAAGGCCCCAAATTATGATTCTGGTCATATGGGAACATAGACAATGAGCAGGTTCCTGAGGGCTATTGTTCAAGATGGAGGTTTAAGTGTAAACAAGGAAGCTCACTACCCCAACTGTGTCCAAGCCACCCTGTTGCATACTTGGTTTCCTTGGGCAAAGTATGGATGGAAGCTCAGTAAAAGAAAAGGGGCCCAGGGCTTTATATACTTCTCCCTAATATAGCAACAATATCCTTAGATTTGAAGTTAGGAGACCTTGGTTTAGGGTCCTGACTCGGCCACATGCCAGTTTTGTCACTTGCCCTCATAGTGGGCACATGTCCCCTTTAGCCTCAGTTATCTCATGCATAAAATAAAAGACTTGAACAAGATCAGGTGTTAATCATTTTGGAGTCATGGACCCCTTTTGCAGTTAGGTAAAACCTATAGACTCCACAGGAAAATGTTTTTAACACAGAAGACGTAAGATTATAAAGAAAACCAATTATACCGAAATATAGTTATCAATATTTTTTATAGTTCACACACTCCAGGTTAAAAACCACTGAACTAGAGAATTTCTAAGGCAGGAGTGGGGAAGCTGCAGCTTTGAGGCCACATGTGGCCCTCTAGGTCCTCAAGAGCGGCCCTTTAACTGAATCCAAACTTCACAGAACAAATTCAGATTCCCCACCCGTGCTCTATGGTATCTTTCATGTCTAAAATTCCTGATCCTACAAACTTATGAGGAGAATCTTTCTTGGACTACCTACCTCATAGGGAAGTGTGAGGATATAATGAGATCATGTATGTAAAATACCACATAAATTAGAGGAAGCTTGGTGTAGAGGACAGACATCTGGTCACTGAGGCAGAAAGACCTCAGTCTAAGAACTGCCTCTGAAACTAACTGTATGATGCTAAGCAATTCACTTGGCATCTCAACTCTTAGAAACTGCACACACACACACACACACACACACACACACACACACAAACACACACATGAGAAGTTGCCCATCTACATTGGGCTTTCCTTCCCAGGAGGTTTCAATAATGATGAAATCACAGGAGCAAAGAACAACAAACTATGTGTGATATGGCCTCATAATAGAGTGTAGGCTACTCGAGGGCAGGGATTATATTGTTTATTTTTGTGCTTAGTGTGGTTTCTTATACAGTGTGATTGCTAAATAAATGTTTCAATATGCCTCACCCCATCTCCTCCAAAAACTAAAGGACTAAGTTCAAATTGTCAGTCAAGAAGTCAACTAACATTGATTAAGAATCTAGTTTGTGCCAGGCACTCAACTGAGCACACAGGCAGAAAACCTCCAGGAAGAAAATCTTGGCAGTATTGATTCCAATTGTACAACTGGAAACAGACACTTTCAATATCGATCCTTTGGGGGAAATCCTGCCCATGGAACTAGCTCCAGCCCTCATATTTCTGTAGCCTTCATTTTGCCAGAAATCACACATTTTTTAGTCCAAACAAGCCATGTTCTACATACAAGCGTCTCTCTATGTATAATATAGCTATTATGCCTTTTTTGTCTTCATAATTCCCAAGAAAACTTCTGAACAGATGCTACCTTATCACTCCAGTCTGTGCTAGAAAGGAAGATATTCTGCTACATACACAACCAGGAGAGAGCTAAGAAGAGAAGCCCTTCAAGGGGTCCCCACTCTTTAAAGTCATGCCCAGACAGACCAGATGGGCTAGTCCCTTAACCTTCCTGTTAACTCCCTGAGTCTTACTTGCCTCATCTAAAAAATGAGGATGCACTACCTACCTCATTGGGTTGTGGAGGGACAAGTGTTTTATTGTAAACCTTAATGTACTATGAACATGTGACTTAATGTCATGACTGGTTGAAGCAAGGAGTACCAGGATAGTTTCAGCAAAGAACTGTAAAAAACTTTCATGCAGTTGACTACTGAGTGAACTTGGATTCCGACAGAACACAACAATTGATACATAACTAGTGTGGGGCAACTAGGGCTTTGTCCCTAGGGGAATGAAATGTAAAAGGTTTTGAAACAACTGAAATTGGTGACTAATTAATAAAAATAATTAGGTAAAATAAGAAGCTACAAATGGCACACTTCCTTTACCCAAGGTGAGTTCCCTTCTGCCTCTTCCTAGTTATCTCCACAATCCCTGCACAATTTGTGAAGTTTATTCCAGGAGTCAAAATTGTTAGCTGTAACTCAACAGAACAACACCACTAAGATGGGCTATAGCTTCAAGAAAGAGAGGCAATGGTCTTTGCTCTCAATTCAAATGCTCCAAGAGAAGTTCAAAACATCTTTGTGTCCAAGAGATCTTTGCATATTTTTGTAATAGTTTACTTATTCCTTCTACCTTCACCCCACGTGCCAAAGAGGATGAGATGATGCTCAACATTTGCCCCCTGCTCAACATTTCAACCTTGAAAGAGACAACGCATGTGCTAAAGAAAGACTTACAGTGCCAGGCTCAGAGCTCTAGATTTGGCCAATCACATTGAAAGGGAAGAAACTGGAATGAACTGGAGAGCTAAAATTGTCCCATCCCGTAAGTCACACTTGTTGTTCACGTCGTTTGAGTTCAAGCGCGTTTGAGCAGAAAGCTCTTTCCTAATGTGCCCTTTAGGAAGGCAGCTTTACGGCAGGGGCCACAGCTGTCAGATCCTTGCATGCATGCTATTCTGTTTTGGGATGGCATGTACAGGCATATGGGGGAGTCTGAGGTATTCTACTAATGGCATTTGACCCATGCACTAAAACCTTAAACACACAGCGATTTTAACGTCTAAGCCATAGTTGGGAAGTCTGCATTTTGCTGACTACAAGAGGATGCATTGAATATTTCTCCTTGGGTCGATATCTCCTCATTAGTCCAGACTGAAAAGCATGTGATGTTCATTTCTTGCCATGATCCATTTATAGATGTGTTACTCACTGCTGCCACAGTCTCCCATGCATCATTTTAGGAAACGTGGATCACTCCGTGCCCTTGCTTTCATTAGGTACTTTGACCAGACACTCAGCTAGCTCTACATTGCAGTTGTTAATTTCATAGATAGTGTTAAATCACAAACCTAGAAACACAGGCGAGTTTGAAAAGAGCCAATGGAAAGGAAGGACCACATGCCCCCTGGTGCTGCTTTCAGGAACTGTGTATCAGCCCAAGTAGCTGAGCACACTGGTCAAGACTGAGCATTTGGAAGGCTCCAGGAAATTAGCAAAGGACAGGCAGACAATACAGGTTTGGATAAAAGCTGTTTCTCAAAATAGGAAACACTCACAAGTCTAAATTCAACTAAACTGGGATCTGTGAACTTTTTTTGTACATTTTAAAGGATATTCCAATATAATCTGTTTCCTTTATGATCCTATGTTTCATTTTAAGCATTTAAAAACATTATTCTATGAACATGTCCATAACCTTCACTGGACTGCCAACAGGGCCCATCACACACACACATACACACACACACACACACACACACACACACACATACAGAGTTAAGAACTCCTGATCTAGTGTGTACAAGGACCTGTGTTAGAGTCTGGGAGAGACGGAGTTGAAGAACAACATAGTTCCTGCCCTTGAGGAAGTAAACAATCTAATAGTGGGTTTAAGGGGCAGCTGGGTGGCACAGTACCTAGGACCTGGAGTCAAGAAGACTCATCTTCCTGAGTTCAAATCTGGCCTCAGACTTACTATCTGTATGACCCTGAGCAAGTCACTTAACTCCGTTTGCCTCAATTTCCTCATGTGGAAAATGAGCAGGAGAAGGAAACGGCAAACCACTCCAGTATCTTTGCCAAGAAAACTCCAAAAGGGGTCACGAAGAGATGGACAGGACTGAAATGACTCAATAACAACAAAGTGAGTTTAAGATGGTCACAAGCAAGGGGCTCAGCTACAAGATGGGATGCAATGGGGGCAAAGGAAAAGTCCAGACAAAGTGTTCTAAGGTAATTTGAGGAAGTGATCACATTCATCTCAGGGGAACATGGAGAAGATTATATAGGGAGAATAAGATCTGGGCTCTGAACAAATAAACCCAGGGAAATGTGCCTGCTATTAATAACTCTCATGGGTAGAGAACATAGCATCATAGAATATGGAACTGGAAAGGACCTTAGAGGTCATTTAATCCAGGGGTTCTTAACCTGAGCGTCCCAAGATAGACTTCAGGGGTCCAGAAACATAGATGGGAAAATCTTTATTTTCATCTATATTATCTTTTATCTTTATTTTCTCTAACCTCTAACTCATATTTAGCATTTCTTTCCATTTATTTAAAAATATTATTCTGAGAAGGAGGTCCATAGGCTTCCACAGACACCAAAGGGGTCAATGTCACATAAAAAGGTTAAGAACCTGGATCTAGCCCAACCCTTACAGAAGAGGAAATAAAGGCCCAGAGGTCTCATGACTTGCCTAAGCTGAGACCCAACCCTAGGTCTTCTGACTAAATCCAGGGCTCTGGGTATCACTCTGGGTTATAATTTACCTTAAGGAACTTCATTCTACCAGCTTCTGGCCACTTCAGTTCCAGTTTTAAACTCCAATCCTGCATTCCCAAGCGCTAGCCATTGACTTGTATCTTTGTGTTACTTGTAGAAGAGCATGGTTCTTATTCCATTACTGAAAAAAATCTAGACCCACTTCCAGAACCAATCTCTAGAGATTTGTTTGTGTCTCTCCCAACCTGACAATGAAGCCCCAATAAGAGAATATATTCTTATGTGTTTCAGATAGTTATGGTTCTAAGCCATTCCCACCCCCAACCCAGTTCATTAAGGAAGATAAAGATGTTGGCACAGTGCATAGAATGCTGAGCCTGGAGTTGGGAGGACTCATATTCCTGAGTTCAAATCTGGCCTCATACCCTTACTAGCTGTGTAATTACTTACTTCTGGGCAATTCTTTTAATCTTGTTTGCCTCAGTTTCCTCATCTGTAAATGAACTGGAGAAGGAGATGGCAAACCACTCTAGTATCTTTGCCAAGACAACCGGAAATGAGAGTCAGACAAAACTGAAAAATGACTGACTGAAAAAAGATATTGCGTGAGGCAGTATCTTTTTTTCTGGGAGTGAACAGGTACATTAGAATACCTCTAAGGTCCCTTCTAACTCTGTATTATTCTGCCATCCTAAATACAATGTGGTATAAACCATTGTGATATAGCCAATGAAGTGCTAGGTTTGGGAGTCAGAAAGACATGACTTTAATTCCTGCCTCTGACAATTTTTATCATGTGACCATGAGCAAGTTACTTACTCTCTCCAAGTCTCAAGTTCTTCATCTGTAAAATGGGCATAAGAAAACTTATAGTACTTACCCGGTTGTTGTGAGGCTCCAATGAGCTGTTGTATGCAAAGCATTTTGCAAACTTTAAAGTATTATATGAATGTCCGAATATCAGGAGCAGCTAGGTGGCTTAGTAGATACAGTAGCAGGCCTGGAGTCAGTAGGACCTGAGTTCAAATACAGCTTCAGACACTTATTAGCTGTGTGACACTGGGCAAGTCACTTAACCCCATTTGCCTCAATGAATTGGAGAAGGAAATGGCAAACCACTCCAGTATCTTTGCCAAGGAAACCCCAAATGGGGGCACCAAGAGTCAGACACAACTGAACCACAAAAATGTCAGATGGTCAGTTCTAGATCCATCACTGCCACTTATTGGCGGCATGATCTTTTAAAAGTTAGTTCACCTTTCTGGCCCTCAGTGCTTTTATCTGTTAAATGGGGTCAAGGGGAGGCATTGAATGATCTTTAAGGTCCTTTTAAGTGACCCTTTCACTATACTTTCTTTCAGAAAGAATCCTGAGATAAACTAAGTTGTCCCATGATTTAAAGTGGCCATTCCAGATGGAATCTTACAGCCCCCATCATTCTTTACTTCATACTGGTATATGTTGTGTGGGGCTGCTAGGAATTTTTTCTGAGAGGAGTATCTGTGAACCACCCCCTACAACTACAATAGAAGTGAAGGACATCCTATACAAGCACCCTGATATCCCTACAGTCCATGCCTCCAGTCTCTCTTCCTGCTCCTCACTGCTGTTGACTCCATGCCCCCATGTAATGGACAGTAAAGTACAGACCATGGACACTTTGCTCTAACACTGTCTACACCCCAGGATGGTGTCATATCCTCTTTTGTTATTCTTTGTTGTTCAGTTATTTTCAGTCATGTCTGACTCTTTGAGTTTTCCTGACCAAGATACTGGAGTGGTTTGCCATTTTCTTCTCCAGCTCACTTTATTGAGCTGAAGCAAACATGTTTCAGTGACTTTCCCAGGGTCACAAAGCTAGTAAGTGTCTGAGGCCAGATTTGAACTCACAAAGATGAATCTGACTCCAGGCCCAGCACTCTATCCACTGAGCCACCTAGTGGCCCCTCACATCCACTACATTTTACCATATATAGTTACCAGTAATCTGCTTACTTCCAAATAACATGGACAAATTGGAATCATTCCTCTCCCCAGGTATTCTGTAGCACTGAGAGCAATGAAGGGAATTTTGCAATCTCTTGCCCCTCCCAACCAATTCTTGGCAGGTTCCCTTCATTGATATCATTCTATGACTATCTACTATACTTTTGCAATGAACTTGAAGCAAAAAGATCATTTTGTTTTACTAGGTAGGACCCTCCCTTCCCCCTCCCCCAAAGATGTAGAGCAGTACCTGGGTTTGACAGTCATTTTGCTTTAGAGAAATCTTCCTTGCAAAGCTATTTGTTGTAATCATAGGCACGTGTAGACTGTGGTCCAAGTATGCCATCCAATGCCATGATAAGCATTGCCCTTGGCCTCCAATGCTGCTGAGGAAGGAGTATGAAAGCACACCCAGGCAAACCTTACTTCCTGCCCATGGCTGGAAGAAGATTGTATCTTTAGGTCTAGGCATGAAATTTAGCACTGTACTCATAACTTTTCTGTTCTGTCCAACCAATACGAAATTTTCAAACTTTTTGAGCCTGTTTCTTATTGAAGAAATTATTATTATATTTATTATTATATATTATATGTATTATGATTATTATATGAAGAAACCTTCAGTTTCATATTTATGTGCTAGAACATCAATTCTCAGCATACCCACCCTGAAACACACCCACAAGGACCATTTTTTCAAGGAAAGGCCTAGAAATGACTTGTGAAACTTGTCAGTTTCATGGAACCTAGTTGGAAAGCCACTAGGCTAGTCAAGTCAACAAGTGTTTATTAAGTAACTACTACATGCCAGGCACTGTGTTAAGTACTGAGGATACAAGGAAAGGCAAAAAGAAAGTCACTGCTCTCAAGTTGTTCATAGTCTAATGGAGGAAACACTATGAAACCAACTATGTAAAAATAAGATACATACACAAGATAAATTAGAGATAATCCCAAAGAGAAGGCACTGATACTGAAGATCAGGAAAAGCTTCTTAAAGATGGAGGGATTTTAATGAGACTTAAAGGAAGCCAGGGAAGTCTGGTGGGTAAAGATGAAGAGGGAGAGAATTCCAGGCATGGAGGCATTCAGAGGAAATGACTGGAGTGTCATGTGGGAAAAACATCAAAAAGGCCAATATCACTGGACTGCAGAAGAGGGGAGTGAGGTGTGAGAAAACTGGAAAGGTAAAGACTAGACCAAAACTCTAAATTCAAATATAATTGAAATAAAGACTTGGCCAAACTCCTAGTAACCAGCTAACAAGACAAAAGAAACAAACTCAGGTTGTCTTGATTTTTGCCCCCACATGTTCCACAATTTACCCACTGAATCATTCCTACAGAATTCAGCATCCATTCTCATAGGATTTAGAGCTGGAAGGAATTTTAAGAGTAATATAATTCAATCCTCTCATTTTATAAACTGAGGTCCAGAGAGAAGTAAATTATATGAAGTCAAGCAATTAATTAGTAAAACAACCTGGGCTCCTGATTCCCAGAAGATCTCTTTTCTCTACAGCACACTGCTTTTCTTAAAATGAACTGATGAAATATACCATACACATTGAATATACAAATCCAATTCAATTCAACAATGAAGTGTTCAAATGTTTATTCCATTCCGAATATTTATTATGTGTCTTCTTCCTACAAAGCTCGTGGCATTATATTTGTGGACACAAAGAAAAAAAAATTGTACCTTCCCTCAAGGGACTTACATTCTACTGTGAGGACATAATGTGTATAGAAATAAGAAAACAAGAAATTAAAGGAGAGAGAAGAAACAACAATTGAGGGGATTAGAGAAGGTCCATAGAAGAGTTGATAGCAAAACTAAGTCTTGATAAGATGTGGATTCTGAAAGAGAAAAAAAATGGGAGGATTTTAAAACTAGAGGGACCAAAATTTAACGATAATTTGAAGAACCAAGCAAATTTTTGCATCAATTGACTTATCTAGTCCTTTTTCGTCATCACGGAAGGTAGCTTCTGCAAATGCTCAGAGACAAGAGATAGATTGTCAAGCTAGCAGTTCACTTTAGTGGGAACATAAAGTATGTGAAAGGGAGTATTTTGAAGTAAGGCTGGAAAGGTAAGTAGGAGCCAAACTACGTAGGACATTAAATGCTAGGCTGAAGAATTTGTATTTTGTCCTAAAGGCAATGGAGAGCCACTAAAGGTTTTTTTTTCTTTTTGGTGAGGCAATCAGGGTTGTGACTTGCCCAAGGTCACACAGCTAGTAAATGTTATGTGTCTGAGACTGGATTTGAACTCAGGTCCTCCTGACTTCAAGGCCAAAGCCCTATTTACTGTGCCACCTAGTTGCCCCTACCACTAAGGGTTTTTGAGTGACCTCTACAGAACTAAGCCATGTTAATTCATCAATAAGCATTGATTTGGGCAGATATGTAGAAGATGCACTAGAATTCCAGTGTTCCCAGGAGGTCAAGATTCCTGTCAGGCATGGCACATGGACATGGTCATGGAAAAATTGAACTCCCTGATTACAAACAGTGGAAGATAGAAGGAACACCACTACAACTAGTCCAGGAGAGGTTGGCTAAGCAAGGTCTCAGGGATCCATGGGGCTGCAATGAAGCTTGGAGATACATGGGTCATTATGGAAAATCTGCTACTTTGTGGGCTGCTTCCACAAGAGGATTCAAATGGGGTTTTAGAGCATTTTTATTAGCTGTCGGAGTAGAATATTTCCTAACTGCACCAAAGAATGAGGAGGAACATGCTTCTAAACATTGAAGTTAAGACATAGAGGAATCATAGCTAGTTATTTAGAGTGAAGGTTTGCTGTTCTGTAGTTTGCCTCTTTGCCATGTTAAAAATTAATGTTAAAATTTCACTTGGTAAAAGAAAAAAAGAAGATGCACTAGAGAAATTTAGAAGAAGAGGAGTTATGTGTGGGGAAGAGGAGGGGATCCACTTAGGACTTACTGAGTCTCATCATAGACTTGTGGGACTCAATGTGGTAGAAAGAGTACTTATGCCCACATAACTACGGCATGCAAGTATAGATGCTCAGCAGGCAGTTTATAAAGCAAGACTAGAGTTCAACAGAGAAGTGATATGTTGTTGTTGTTCAGTCATTTTTAGTTGTGTCTGACTCTTTGTGACCCCATTTGGGGTTTTCTTGATAAAGATAATAAGTGGTTTGCCATTTCCTTCTCCAGCTCATTTTATAGATGAGGAAACTGAGGCAAACAGGGTTAAATGGCTTGCCAGGGTTATAAGTCTAGAAAGCTCAGGAAGATGAGTCTTCCTGACTCCAAGCTGGGTGCTATATCCACACATGTATAAGACTGGAGTGAAAGGTAATGTACCTGCTGACTCTGGCTATATATCTATCTACCTATCTATCTATGTCCTCTCCTCCCTCAAGATAAACAATCCAACATTTACACATCAACACAGTTTTATCATTAATAAAATTAAACAAAATGGAGGAAAAGAGGACCTTAATACTTAACCCCAATATACCATTGCAGCTGCGAAAATCAAATACCAATTTTGTAGTTTATATTTGATTCCATTCTGTAATTGATCCTATTCTATAACTGCCTCACCCACATATCTTTGTCTCTGAGTTAAGTTCAGAAGTTCGTGAGTCCAGAAGTTCAGTTTTCTTCTCTGAGTTAAGTTTAACAGGTTAAATTTCCCTATAAATCACTTTAATTGAAAGAAATGTTATCTCTGTACCTTTAGCTGCCCTTATATAATTAGAAGAAATTTGTTGTCCTTGAAGGATGCAGGTGAATGTCAAGAAGTCTGGTTTGTTATCTCTGCATCATGATTGTCCTTCAAGTAAGGCTAGGTGTCTTTGCTATTGCTGTGACACTAACTAGCCATGGAGGTAAACACCACCAATGAGCTTTCCATAGCAACAAGATGGAAAGGGGTTTTTGCTAGTCCTTCATTCCAGTCTTCCATCCAATCATATTGTTTTCCTGTGATGAGTCTTGTTCTTTGTTCTCTTGTACTTCCCAAAAATAAATGAAGGCTGGTAAGCTCTACATTGTGGTCTTTTAGCTGACTGAGGAGCTGAAAGAACCATTAAATTGGTAATGGCTAGCCTTACCAATAAATTGAAAGTGCTCAAAATTTTATGCCTCAGTTTACCTTAATTTCATTTGTGACACAACATTAAGAGAATAATTTAGGTGTGGAGGAGAGAATCCTGCCCCCAGCCCATCAAAGCACCCTGGAGATTTGGTTTGGGTGTGTCCGGGAGAGATAAGGTAAGACTAGCTATTCTTCTATGCCTAAAGGGCAACCAAATTGTGCATACCTTTTGATCCAGCAATACCATTACTAGCTTTGTATCTCAAAGACGTAAAAAAGGGAAAAGGACCCACATGTACAAAAATATTTATAGCAGCTCTTTTTGTGGTGGCAAAAATTGGAAATTGAGGGGATGCCCATCAATTGAGTAATGGCTGAACAAGTTATGATATAAAAATGTAATGGAATAACTATTGTGCTATAAGAAATGATGAGCAGGTGGATTTCTCAAAAACCTGGGAAGACTTACATGAACTGCTGCTGAGTGAAGTGAGCAGAACCAGGAGAACATTGTACATAGTAACAGCACCATTATGCAATGATTAACTATGATAGACTTAGTTCTTCTCAGCAACACAATGATCCAAGACAATTCCAAAAGACTCATAATGGGAAATGCTATCTACAATCAGAGAAAGAACTATGGAGTCTGAATGCAGATCAAAGAATATTATTTTCACTTTCTTGTTGTTTTTTTCCCTTTTGTTCTGTTTCTTCCACATGACTAACATGGAAATATGTTTCCGTGATTGTACATGTATTCCATATCAGATTGCTTGCTGTCTTGGAAAGGGGGGATAGAAGGGAGAAAGGGAGAAAAAAATTAAAACTCAAAATCTTACAAAAAAAATGAATGTTGAAATCTATCTTCACATGTAATTGGAAATAAAATACTATTTACCAAAAGAAGAAAGAAAGAAAAAGGCTAGCTGTTCTTTCTCCATCACCAGAAGAAAAAATATGATTATTCCCATTTTATAGATGAAGAAACTGAGATTCAAAGAGTTTAAGAGATATACAAATGCAAGTTTCCTGATTCCAAGTTCAGTGCTCTTTCACCTTCAGTCTGGCAAGGGCTGGTGATCATTTCTGTGGGCTGAGAAATTTTTCCAGCCTTTCTTTACAGCAGAAAGTCATGAGAGTTAGTCGAAATTCCTTTGTCCGCTCATAGAACTTTAAGCAAGTCCTAAATCCTTCCCAAATGACCCTTGCTCTGTCTCAGAGTCAAAGTTCATAGATTTTAGAGCTAGAAACAATTTTAGAAGATATAGAGTTCAATCCCTTTATTTTGACATGTGGAAACCGAGGCTCAAATAAGTAAAATGACTTTCCCAAGGTCACATAAATAGTAAATATCACAAATAGAATTTTTTATTGAAGAAAATCATTTATCCAATCCAATAGCAAAACAGAAATCAGAGAAAGCAAACATAGAAAAATGTATACCAGACAATACAGAGTGAAGGAGATCTCCCATTGGAAGCAAGGTAACTCAACTCAAGCAAGAGTGAGTTCTAGATCTAACCCAAGAAGCTTCCCAAAGTCTCTAGTGTAGCAAGCTGGGGACAAGGATGTGAGGGAGATACCCAGATCCTTTTATAATGTCTTCTTCCAAGGGTCTTTTCCTTCAGCAACCTGAAATGGGGTTAGATTTTAATCTGGATCCTCTGATTCTAAATCCAGTGTGCTCCCATACTAATACAGCTTCTCACAGAGATTCATAAAGGAATTCATAAAATGAGAAGGAACCTTGGAGAACAGAGTCCAACCCTCTCAATGGCACTCATGAAATTAATAAAGGGTAAAGGCAAGAGTATGTTAGGGCCAACTCAAAAATGGGCTATAATTGTTAAATTTTTCAATGTCAACATTTATACCTTAGAAATCTGCAAATGCTACAAATCAAAGCTTGATTGATTGCTTTGTTGATTGTCTAGTTAGATCAGTGAAATCAACCTCAAATGGAAACAGCAGCCACTAAACCCTAAGCCATACATAAAAATGCATGCAGGCCACATATTGACTTAGAAAAACACATATTCACATTATCTATGTTCTACGGTACTTTTATTTCTTTTTTGTTAAACATTTCCCAATTACATTTTAATCTAGTTTGAACTATGCTTGAGATTGTGGTAAGTCAAGTCAGCCAGCCTGTGTTTGATACCTCTGGTGGTACTGTTGCTGTTGCTTGTCCATTCTTAAAGAGGACCAACGACATCATGAGGGTTGTGTCTTGACTTTCATGTAAACTGGATGTAGGTGAGGCAGAGCTGAGCAAAGTCATCAGCCTCACTCTCTTCTCCAGAGTCATCAAAGTCCAGTGGCAAGAGAAAAGTCAAGATGACCAACTAATGGCCAGGGATGCAGTAGGTGATGTTGGCCTTTCTAAATGAAGGTCTTTCCCAGGGTTCAGTTTTCTGAGGCAACACCCATTCAATAGCTAAGGGCCAGGTAAGAAATGAGACAAAAGATGACTCAATTTACCATCACAATAATATTGATCTGGGAAGAGTGTAGACTGAAGAAAGTGGTGGAGAAAATGTTAATAATTCAGTTAAGGGATTTTTTTTTTCCTTCTAGAGAGAATGCTTTTAAGCATTTACCAGCACAATGCTACTTTGGGTTCAGATTTTAAATTTATGCCAGAATAAAAGCCCTGTTGGCCCCACAAACTATCAGTGAATAAAAGGTGAGCCTGGACTTCCAGGAAATCTGGACAAGTTCACATTGAATTCTTATCCAACATTCTACAGTGCTTTGGGACCTCCAGGAAATTAGGTTTTAAATCAAATGGAGACACAAAATCTCTTTTGTAGTGTCTTAATTGGTTGATGTGTGTGAAAAATGGGATTTTTGAGGGAAAAATCATAATAGATCTAGATCTGGAAGATATCTAAGAGGTCATATGGACTATACTCGTCATTTTACAGAAAAGGAAACTAAAGTCCAAGGAAGTCTTTAAAAATGACTTGTCCAAGGTCACCTAGCTAAATATCTAACTGTTTTTGATGACTTAACCTTCTACAAATAAAGTTTACCAATAGCGGTCATACAACACCCAGCATACTGACTTGAACATAGCATATGTTCAAATATTTGGTTAATTGGATTAATTTGAAAAACATTTCTGCCGACGCAGAGGAAGAAGTAGTCTATTCTCTTTCCGCCAAGAAAACTAGGCATGGAGGAAGTTGTGCTTTCTGACTGATTGTGCTAATCAGAGCAAAAGGCCTTATTGTTCTTCAGTTAACTGAAAGGCTACCTCTGATACACAAGAGGTCTCTCCCCAGGCTCCTTCTCTCAGATGAATTCTGCTTCAAACATGACCCTGAACAGAAAAGAGTCAGTGAAATCATTTTATTGTTTTGGCAATTCGTGCTTAAAAGCCTGTTTGACTTGAGGTAGTGAATCTTTCAGGGAGTGACTCCAGTCTGGGTGGTTCTAGTTTATTTGAGGTTACAGAAGCCTGAAGACCACAGCAGGGATTTGGTCTTGCTCAATTTCACTTTCACTGATGCCTTCAGGTTTTTCTAAGGGATCAAGAAAGCCACAAACAGTGGGATGGAGAGGAGTAGAACAGTAATGGATCTGAATTCATCTGGATAGAATCCATTTTAGCCTCAGCAACAACATAACAGGATTATGGGAGCTAGCATTTATACAGGCTTTAAGGTTTGCCAAGGGTCTTACCTGTATTATCTCATTTGAGCCTCGTAACAACCCAGTAAGGCAGGTGCTATTATTATCCCCATTTTAAAGTGAGAAAACTGAGGCTGAGAAAGATTTAGGGACTATGTCACCTAGCTGTCTCTGTATATGTACACAAGTCAAATCAAGTAAACAAACATTTATTAAGTATCTACTATGTGCCAGACCCTGTGCTGAGAGCTGGGGATGCAAAGAAATGACAAAAAATATTAGTTCCTGCCTTCAAGGAACTCATAGTCTAATGGAGGAAGACAACATGTAAACAAGTAGGTGAGATTTTAGCTGAGATTTGACGGAAGCCAGGGAAACCAGGAAACAGCAAAGAGGAGGAACAGAATTCTAGAATACACAGTATCTGCCTAGTGGTATTTGAAAAAAGCCCCTTTTTCAGGTATTTTTGAAGTTCAGTTATACTCTTACTATCTCAGTTGCTTGGAGGAATGTAAGTATAGAAGCATCCCAGCCAGCAGGTGGTCTCCAGGGGTAGGGAACCTGAAATAAATTTCTAGGCCTATTTCCTCATGAGTAAAATAAGGGAGTTGTATCACCTAATCAGCCCTTTCTCAGTCCCACATCCCACATCCCACCCCAGATCACGGCTGCCCCATAGCATTTGGTTCATCACTGGGTCACCATAGGGAGGTATATTTGCATATCTGTAGCAAAGCTTTCACTCTTACCAGAAATCCTTGGCTGATTTTCAGTCTAAACCTTTCACTCAGACATTTTTCTCATATGATAAAAGGAGTTTTGTATACATAGTTAAAGAGAAAACATCTCCAGGGTGGAACTATTTAAGTCCAGTTAATGTGAGAAAGTGCTGAGTGAGATGGTTCTGTTCAGGCCTTTCTTAGTAGGCTGTCTCAATAGGTGCAGAGTTAAGTCTGAGCGTGACTTATTAGGACACCAATCAAAAGAAAAAAAAAAGATGGCTTGGGTGTAGTTATTCCATTAAGAGAATAAGGCAAACAGCATATACATGGTGTCCCAAAAGTCTTAATGCAGTTTTAAGCTATTAAAATCACACTAAGACTTTTGGGATGCCATGTATTTTCTGCAGGGAGGGACTTTAAAGGTCATCTATTCCAACCACCTCTTTCTATGGATGAGAAAACTGAGATCCAGGGACATCCTAGAGCTATAGCTGGAAGAGACCTGAGAGGCTCTCTGGGCCAATTCCTTCATTTTACAGATGAGGAACCCAAGGCTCAAGAAAGTTAAGTGACTTGCCCAAAGTCACATGCTGTCATCAAAAGTGAAATTTGAACTGAGGCCCTCTGACTCCACAGCATAGTATACTGTGCCATGATACCTCTTAACTTCTTACCTGACAGTTCTGAAACCTTGAACGACTTAAAACTTCCATTTATATTGGAAATCATCTAATCCTCATGATCTTTGATAATCCAACATTCTGCAGTTGCCTGAATTTAGGGGTAATCTAGTTAGAATAGAATTGAACTTTCTCCCTGGAGAACCAAACTGTGTAATTCTTACTTACTAGGAAATTTGCCTTGTTCCTGATGTCATAATATTTGAGAGCAAATACAAGGCCTATCTCTTCTTCAAAACTTACTTCCAATCAATCATTCAGATGCCTTGCCATTCCAAAGTCCTAGCTCCTCTTTAATTTGAACAGAGAGAAAACACAGTTTCTCTTTTTAGCTCCAGCCCCACTATGTTGAAATTCAAAGTAATTATGCTAGAATAAAGTTCACAGAACCCAATCTTTTGTTTAACCACCTGTCTGAAACTAAGCAAAAAGCTGTTTTGTAAAAATTGTGACTGAGATTGTGGAAGTGATTCCACTGACTCCTAATCAAATATTGAGCACCCAGAGTTCATGGCACTGTACCTAATACTCCTGCAGATTAAGTTTTAACACAACTTGTAGGAAAAACACAAGTGTTTTCACAAATATTATTTCTATTTAAGCCTCATTCATTCATTCAGTAACTATTTATTAACTTCTTAATATGAAGCTTACAGTTTAGGAAGGGGATATCAAGCAAGCCAGTCTACGAAATATCCAGGCCCCATGAGGGAGAGAAGGGCGCCTATGTCAGGCAAGTTGAACCAAACTCACCACTACCTTACACACCGCCTCCCTTCTGCCCCTGATGGAGAAAGCACAAAATCCTGATTCCAAGAGTCTTGTGAATAGCAATGTCTCCCAAACCATAGAATCTGCTCCCCTTCCTCCCGTAGCCATTGTTGGGGGGAGAAATCACTGTGGACAAGGGTACCACCTTCTTCATCACCACCACCAGCAACTGCTAACCAATGACCAAATCTTTGCCAAGAAAACCCCAAAGGAAGAGTTGGACATGACTAAAAAGACTGAGTCACAGAAGCACAGCAGCCTTGGGAGTGGCTACACAGCCCACCCCACCCCTCCCCCTGACCACCAATCCCACTTCTAGCCCTGCCCTCACAGGCATCATCCAGAGAAGCAACTACTGTGGAGGAGCCAGCCATCCCCATCAACTGCCAACCAACTGCCACTCATGAGGCAGACAAACCAACCTGTCTGAAGGAGCAAGGCACCCTGAGGGAGGGACAGAAGGCAGCATGTGCTGCCCATCACCACCTAGACCACCACATCCCCTTGGGCCCTGATGGAGACAGTTCAGGACCTTGAACTTGACAGCCTTAGGAATATCAATGCTTCCAGCCACACGTCTGCAGCAGTCATCCTGGGAAGCAACCCCTGTGGAGGTGCAATCTGGCATCCTATTGTGCAGCTAGGTGGCTCAGTGGATCGAGTGCCGGTCTAGAGTCAGGAAGACCTGAGTTCAAATCTGGCCTCTGTTGTTTACTAGTTGTCTAACCTTGAGCAAGTCACTTAACCCTGTTTGCCTCAGTTTCCTCATCTATAAAATGAGCTGGAGAAGGAAATGGCAAACCACCCGAGTATCTTTGTCAAGAAAACCCCAACTGGGGTCACAAAGAGTCGGACACAATTGAAAACAACTCAACAACAACTGTTCCTGCAAGTGATATAGCCACAGATACTAAAGACCCAGAAAAAAAGTTCTTGCCACAAAAGTCCTTAGTACTTTCAGGTGGCTCAGCATCAGAAACCAATGTCACTTTATCCATGGAAACAACATTAAGAGAAGAAGCATTGTCATCTGCTTTGGACCATGGAATTTTTCCATCTAACTTGCAGCTGAATCCTTCCACATGGGCTAACTCCTTGAGAACAGGGACTGACTTACTTTTCTACTTGTACCTCCAACACTTAGAATAGTGTTTTACACACAGGAAGTGCATAATAAACACTTTATCCTTTCATAGGACACAGACACAAAGGTGAAATAATAGAAAATAAACACAAACAGATATAACTAAGGCAGGGCAACTGGAGTTTTATTTCATGGCATCAAAATTTAGAAAGTACTGAAAACACCTGCTATTAAGTTACATGCTTATTAGAAAGTGGGAGTCTACACTGATTAGATGCCTCTATGCTTTAATGCGAGGCCCCTTTCGGGTCTTGAAATTGGGGTGAGAGGGTTGGGATTAAAATTACCAGGCATGAAAGTGGGAAACTAATTGGATCATTTAAATCAGATTTCTTAGATGATTAAAAAACACATACACAATGTACAAATAGATTGCAATTTTCTTGAGGACAAGAAATGTGCTAATTTCCATTTTGTATCCCTGTAACTAGCACTGTGCCTGGCACAAAATCAGTGCCTGATGAATATTTATTAAATTGAATTGAATCTGTAATAACATTTGGAGGATATGAATGAGGCTAAAACAGATAATAAACATTTCTAGACTGTTTATAGGATGGCAGAGAGCAATCAGAAAGTGTAGGAACGCAGGCTTGATGTGCTCAGGAGAATGATACCCCTAGACAGGAAGACTTTACAAATAGTGTCATTCTGGTAACATGTCAACATGGTCCATTACCTCTATCCCCCTTATCCAAGGCTCAATATTACCCTATGAATCACTTAGTAGTCAGATCATACAGTGGGTGTCTCCATGCTCCTTTGAGTATTATCTGCCAAATCAAAGGATAGCACTCCTGATGTGTGGTTCAGCTCATATTTTCAGAGTAGGTCACACTGGGATGCCTCCTGGGCTCCATTGTTATTTGGGACACAATATTACATTCCCTCCTGAATTTTCCAGTAGATGCAAAATAATCTTTCATTTTTTGAATTTCCTTTCCTTTGTCTTTGAAGGACTTTTCCTGATTACTTGCAGAATTTGTTGTTTTTTCATTGAATTGTTCAATTTAGCCACTAATTGTCTGGAGTTTGCTGCCATGAATTTTGGGTTTGTTTATTTATTTGTTTGTTTTTTTCTGGAGGCAATCTATTCATTCTTTCAATTTGTATTTCATTTCCAGTTTTCAAAAGTTTGGGGAAGTTTTGTATTATTTCTTGCATTATGGTGTTCAGGTTTAATGACTTGTAATGTTCTTCTGGGACACTCATGATCCTTAGGCTATCTCTACACAACGTATCTTTGAGATCAATATGTTTTATTTGAATACAGAGCATGTTTTCTTTGAATATTATTGCTTTTTACTTCTCTTTTTTAGATTATACTTCTTTTCTGTGTATCTATATTCCCAGTCAATTGCCCTCATTTTTGCTTCTATGGTGAGAGTTCCATTGCAGATTCAAGTTTTTCTATTCTGCCAATTATTGCTGTGAAGGCCATAAATTATGCTCTCAAGATTCTCATTTTTCTTTCAAAAGCACTCAGAAGCAACGCGTTGTGGTTCATATTCTTCTCAAATTCCACAGGGTCCAATGTCTCTTCAAGTACTGAATCATTTTCCTTTTGCAATATTTATATATGTTGATTTATCTGCTTATGCTCAAAGTTTTTGAGTTTTCTTCCTTCTGAGATCTTTGGTAATACCAGCTTTTTTCTCCTTATTTTCCCTTTTTGCTCACTTTCTGACTCCCTCCCCTTTGATGATGGTTTCTCTGGGGCTGGATCTCAAAGTCTGAAGACTGAGATGATTTCTATCATTTAGAGTTTGGATCTCTGAGGCTCTGGGAGAGGGAAGTCAGGTAGGGAGGTTGAATTCTACTTCAAGACCAGACATGTGTCCTACACCTTTCCCTCTGTTCTTCTGCCCTCCTATAGAGATCTTTTGAAGCACTGAGTACTGCCACATTACTAACTATTGAGGCCTCAGCAAATTTATGCAGTTTGGAGCTCAGATCTCGATGGCACTGGAAAGACGGAGGGGAATCAGGATGCAAGGTTACATTTTGTTACAAGATGGTTCAGCTTTGCTACCAGTAGCATGGTGGGCAGGGGGGTAGGGAGTGGTGAGTGACTACAAGGGAGGCATTAATTCATGAGATTTTTTAATCTTATTTTGGGTTCTTGACATTGTAGATCATGAAGACTGTCGAAAGTGCTTCATTTTTGGTACAAAATTTCTGTTTTGGAGAGATATGAAAGGTTGTGAGCATCAGAAAAGATGTCTAGTCCTCCATCTTGTTTGGCCATGTGAGCCTAGAATGTCTATTTAATCAGTAAATAAATAAGGTCAGTTAGAGCCAGGTTGGTTATTTTTCTATAACCGTGATCAAAGAATTAGGTTTTCTTTTTCATTCACTAAGAAATCTAATGCTTTTTTTCATTATAGGTATAGTGGGGTTTGTTTACCTTCTCTATCAAAGCACCATAGCTGCTTATAATCAGTCCTCTTGTTGGGAACCTGTTGCAGATAGTGGGTCCTGATTTTCAGTTTAAGAAGAAGTATGCCTAGTGTTACATATGTGAATTGAATTAGATTTATTAGATTTATTTATTTATCATTTTTATTATTTATTATTATATTATATATATTATATTAGAATTATTAGAATTAATTAGATTCAGCCAATGATTTTTCCCACTTTGGAAAGTGGAACATATTCAACTACATAGGAAAAATATCAAACCTCTTCTTGCTTGGGAAAGCCACTTGGACTCTCAGTGTCTCAACTTCTTTACTTATCAAATGACAATAAAAATTCTTATTTCATTTATATTACAAGGGGTTTTGGAAGATCAAATGAAATCATGGATCTAAAAGTATAAAACACATAAGGCATTGTCATTAAATTTCTTAAAGTGACAATTTAGCTTGTGATTTAAAAACCACAACAAACAAGTGTCCTTTCATTGATAGACGCATGACAAGACTGCAGATATCTGCTTTGTTCTTTGAGCTCTCCTATCATTTAATGAACACTGTCTGGCATATGGTAGGTGCTTAATAAATGTTTATTAACTTGAATTGAAATGTCAGAATCTGTAAAAGTGGGATAAAAATGATGCTTTCCAAAGTAACAATACTTGGAAAGAGGATTTGAGTGAGGCAAGTGACATGACAAAATACACATCAAAAACTGAGGGTACTTCTGAGCTGTATATATACATATGTGTGTGTGTGTCAATGTCAAAGTGTACAGAGACATTTCATCTTGTGATGCTACGGAATTGAAACTCTGGTAGTCAAGGTAACAAAGAAAGCTAAACTGAGCCCTATGCAGAGTGTGTTGATCTATTTCTACTTACAAGTTGGGGAAATGAAAAAACTTAATTTTTTTCCTCATAAAGGAGTTAGAGAAGAATATAAAAATTCAGAGGGAGTTGCTGGTCAAAAACACAAGGAAAATGTGGCGGGAGGCTTGGGGGAGAGAAATACCTTGAAATTTTCAAAACAAACCAAAAAGGCTTTGAAACAAAGTGGTTATAATTTTATCTTCTCCACTGCTAAGTGCTTTAAGGCTGGAATTCAATGAACATTCTGAAAGCCACATGGAGCTTGACTGCCTCCTTCTGGGGAAAAAAATGCCTGCACTTTATTCAGCACCCCTGTGCCTATTAAATGGAAAACCATCAGCCTGGAAATCCTCCTTCTTACATGTTTGAAAGGGCTGTAACAGAATCATTTCAGGCACTGAAAATTAATAAGCCTTTCCATGCTCAATGAGGTTTCTCATATTCTTTGGGTAAATGTGTAGAGCTGTTGCTCTTTTTAGAGTTCCAGTACTTGGTCTACAACATTGGACAGATCACTCATAACCTCAAGTCAAGTACTTTTATCATGGGACCTGGGTCTACAATAATCTAAGACCACCATGGATTCTTTCAGCACATTTGATATGGACTATAATTTGGGCACTTCTGAAAAAGGACATTGAAAAGTCATACTAGCCAAAATGAAATGGATTATTTTGTTATTATTTTTCTTATTACCAATGAAATAGGTAAGAAAAGGGAACTTGAGCAAAGAAATTCAGATAAAAATGTAGACAGACAGACAGATGGACAGATGGACAGACAGACAGATAGATAGATAACACGTTATGAATTCCCTCAAGGATCAGTCAAGCAAAAAACATCTTGGACAAATCAAGGAGACTATAATAATAACTTGAAGTTTTTAAGCACTTTACACATATTATCTCATTTTATCTTCAGAATGACCCAATGAAGGACATGCTATTATTATCCTCATATACATTCATATATAAAATACAACCACACACACACACACACACACATATATGTTTTTAATATCCCTGTGGGATATTTATGGAAAGGCATGGACAAGAGGCACGTGAGATGTTTAGACAGGCATGGCTTGTGAGTTGTACCAGTGGAGAGAGCTCTTGAAGCAGATGTCACAGGTCCATTGAGGTATTGAGATAAGTTTAAAGAAAATGAAGCATTTTATTTTGTTCAAGTAACAAAAGTCATAGTCAATCTTGATTCTTCACTTCATTTCATACCTTATAGCCAATCAGTTGCCACATCTTTTTGAGTCTGGCTCTATGATATTTCCTGCATCTATCCCCTTATCTTCACTCACACAACTACCACCTCAATTTCAGCCTTCATCACATATCATGAGTTCAGTAGTGTCCTAAATGATTTTCTTCTAGTCTCTCTCTTCTCCAATCTACCCTCCATATAGCTGCCAAATTAAAATTTCTCAGGTCTGACTGTGTTGCTCCCTGCAAAAACCTTTAGTGGCTCCCTATTGCCCCTAGGATTAAATTCAAATTGCTGGCATTTAGAGGCCCTCACAATTTGTCTCCCACAAGCTTTGGGGGACTTATTTCATGTAACTTCCTTCCACACCCTCCACTGAGCTCTACATGCCATTCCCTATCTCTGTACCTTTGAACAGGACTGTTCTTCATGCCTGGAATACTCTCCCTCCTCACCTTTGCCTTACTGTGGAATCCTTAGCTTCTTTTAAGAATCAGTTCAAATACTATCTTCTGCTTGAGTCTTTTCTAAAGTTGAAAGTAAACTCTCTCTTTTCTAAAATTACCTTGTCTTTACTTATCTGTGTTTGGATGGCATTCTGCCTCCTTCCCTCCCCCAGTATGTTGGCTAACTTTTTAGAAGGTTAATGGTTTTTGATGGTTGCTTTTTTAATCTTTACATCCTTGGTCCCTTGCATGTAGGAGGCTTTAATGTTTTTTGAATTTGAATTTGAAAATAAATTCAAATCAAACTTGTGTTTTTAGTAGGTATCTTCAGGGAACCTTAATGGATAAATACAAACGATGAATAATTAGCATGTTTGTAGCTTCACTCTCCATGTATCTCTCACAAAAATGTCTCTAGAAACAAATCAATTAAATCCATTAATATGATATGAAGAACTAGCATACAGCATTCTTTCTGCCAGTCAGGAGTTTTATCTCCCTCCTACATACTTGATAGGTTGTTTTTCAGTTGTGTCCGACTGTTCGTGACCTCATTTGGGGTTTTCTTGGCAAAGATACCTGGAGTAATTTGCCATTTCCTTCTCAGCTCATTTTACAGATGAGGAAACTGAGGCAAACAGGGTTAAGTGACTTGCCCAGGTTCACATAGCTAGTAAGTGTCTGAGACCAGATCTATCTAGTGCTCTATCCACTATGCCACCTAGCTGCCCTTACACAGCAGGATGCAAACTCCCCCTCCCCACTCAAGCTTTGGTTACATATTTATTTGTGTCTAAATGTGGGCCTAATAATGGATATGTCTAATAATGTTGATGTGTCTACAGTGTTTGGTGAGGCCTTGAAAACAATTTGTACTAAGCATTTTGCTGCATGACTTCAGATAGGGCAATTTACTTCTCTGGTCTCAGTTTTCTCTTTTATAAGATGGAGTTATAGCAGTGGGGATGGAAGGTCCCTTCCACATCTAATATTCTGTTTCTGCTCTACTCTGTTCTGTCTCTTCTGTTCTATTCTCTATTGTTTACACTGTTAATTTGTACCTCAAAGAATATGTTTGCTCAGTCGAGGTAAAGTCATTCCAGTCTCTCTCTAAATCATTGCAAATACCAAATTAATCAAGTATGAATGAATGAGAATTTTTTGGTCTATTTTAAACTTAATAGATCTATCTGATAAATTTCCTGAATTAATTGGTCCTTCTGTACAGAAAGGGCAACTACCATCTCCATCATATCCAAAATTGGGTGCAGTCAAATAAGTTTATTCACTGTTCACATGTCGTTTTGCAAGAAAAGACTTTTGAAAGACAAAGTTATACTGCCTCTTTTTCTGTTCTTCCTATATATCGATGCCCCTGGCCATCTGTTAGCAGGACATACTTCAGGATTTTTTCTTTCCAATTGTAAGGATAAATTGCTCCAAGTCATCAAAACTCTCAAACCCAGGGTTCTCTGTAACCAGCAACACATAGGTCCAGAACAGTAGTTTTTAGCAGCTTAATGTTCTTTTTGTTGTTGTTGTTATTTTTTGTTTGTTTGTTTGTTTTTTGCTTTTCCTTCTGGGTGGGCTAATTGAGCCACTCAGGATGGATCCAGCAATACGGACCTTATTTGCATAATACTCTTACAAGTGAATTAATATGCCTGGGGCCCAAGCCAGTGGTTTTGAAGAAAGGGCACAGCTAATAATTGGGTATTTAGGTAAGGAATTTTAATTTAAGTTCCAGACTCCTGATTTTCCCCTCATGAATCCTCCTCTTGCCCACGGACCACAGAATGTGGAGGAAGCTGAGACAAGCGGGGCTGTCACGATGCAATGGCTTCCTGCCTGATTGCAGGCTGTGTGATTCAACCACTCAGCAATTTGAGTGGGCTGTGCTCAGTGTGAGAGGGGAGAGAGAGAAAAAATCCAAGTAGAAGAGGATAGGGCAGGGGGCAGGGCAATAAAACAAAGATCCTGGACTACTCTTCACCTGTCTGGTGAATCCAGGTTTCATACAGCGTTGGGTTCAATATGTTTAGTTTATGCAAAAATGGAGCATGTGTAGGCTCCATTTCTGTGGCGTAGGCTCAGATCTATTTGTGATCTGTTCTTTCTGCCTCTATCTCCATCTGTCTCCCTCTGCTGATCCTTCTTTCTCTTCACTTCCCTTATACATACATACATTTAGTCAATCAGTTAACAATCATTTATTAAGCTTTTAATTTGATAAGTACTAGGGATAAGAGAAAGGCAAAAATGCTAATAGTGTGATGGGAATGACAATATGTAAACAACAGGAAGAGAGAGAGAGGGAAGGAGGGAGGGAAGGGGGAGAGAGAGAGAGAGAGAGAGAGAGAGAGAGAGAGAGAGAGAGAGAGAGAATGGAAGCTGATCTGTAAGGGAAAACCATTAGCAGCTGGGGACAACAGGAAAGGCTTCCTATAAAAGGTGGGTTACATAAAAAATAGGGGATCCTTATTAAACCCAGACTACTCTAACTAGAGAGAACTCATCTGAAATAAGGCTTAGTATTGGGAGATCTGAAGTAATTTTAAATGATTTCTGGACTGTTTACTGCATTTTGGAACTTTTAAGGTAAAAGGACATATCAAAAAGCTGTTAATGGGGGGAAATCATTATATGTGAGGCAGAGTACTGGAGCTCAAAAATAATTCTTGGTGAGTATTCAAGCAATGTTTGTGATTTATAGGCTGATAGGAGTATTTCATTTAAGTGTGCCTAATTCCTATTTCAATAAGGTCTTGTTAGATTGTTGTTTTGTCGTTTCAGTCATGTCTGACTCTTTGTGACCCCTTCTAGGGTTTCTTGGCAAAGATACTGGAGTGGTTTGAGACCAGATTTGAACTTGGGTCCTCCTTACCTCCAGGGCTGGCACTCAATCCACTGTGCCACCTAGCTGCCCCAAGTGTTGAACAATATGACTATACTAATACTCTTCCCATAAATACCTTTCCAATAAAACCAATTGGTTTAGTTTCTCTGAGAATCATGGAAAACATCTTAAATTTAAAAGGGAAAGAAAGCTTTCAATAAATCATGAATTCTATCCCAGCATTAACCCATTAGGTACAATTGAAACCCTGAAGAATGATCTTGGATGGGGAAATCCTCTAAGCATCTAAGCCCACGTGAATTATAAACAAGAGTATCAACTGTACTTGGACTTCAGAAAATTGTAATTTGGATTTTTGAGGGTTTCCATGGAAGATTATATAAAACCTTTCTATGCTTTCATATTTATACCTAATGATCTTCCCTTTGGATATTGGATTCTGTAACATCATATTCAAAACCTGAATCTAAAAAGTTTCTTTATAATTATATTTCTTACTTATCTCTGTGTTTCATCAGAATTGCTGATGGACTTTTTTTATTCTGTGCTTTCATGTATACTCACAAAATGCTCTATTGCCAATCCAGGTTTCTTGCTAGGAAATAAAACATGAGATCTTATAAATATGTACTTTAATACAATGCCATTTATGCTAGTTTATTGATTGAAAGAGGAATACAGCAAGTATGTTTACTGCCCTTTGCCATGACTAACTAAGCCTTTTCTTTTTTAGCCTAAAGAGTTTGTCTTTCTTTCTTTCTTTTTTTCCTTTCTCCCTTCCTTCCTTCCTTCCCACTTTTCTTCCTTTCCTACTTTCATTTTTTTAATGTCTGCACTGGCTGCAGTAGTTTCTGGAACAAGGGCTTCTTCCAGAAAGAAAAAAAATGGATGAAATCTTAAAGTGGTTAGACCTGGTGAATCCATTGAAACCCTGACCCAGTAAGTGGCAGCAATAAAAGAGACCATTCTAAAGCCAGAGGAAAATTATCCTCAACTAGACAGCAGCATATTCCAGCATGAAGGCATTCTATTCAAAAAGAGAGAACACAGTTCCTAGAATCAGGTCAAAGCATCACATATTTCAAAGTTGGTGACAAAAATTGCCCAGTACAGTAAGAGTGGAAATTTCCAGGCAATGGTTTCTGAGTTTAGATCTGTGTAAGCCAAATAGCTGACCTCACTATCCATGGAGGGGAGGGAAAGCTTGTGAAAAAATAAGAAAAAGATGATGCAAAATGACTTAACCTGATTACATGTCAGAGAGATGACATTTCACATTATCTGTCAAATTAATTGACTGTAATTTATGCAAGTATGCTAACTACCTAAGAGAGGAAAGGGTAAACTTCCAAATTATGTGAGCTGTTAGCTTTTCACCTTTGGTGTCATAGATCTCCAGTGTTTGACTTATGAAACAGAGTTAAATAGTAAACCTCACTAGAGTTCAAATAAATACCAACACCAATATTGAAATAATGTACTGAGAAGACAACTGGACTAGGATATAGGATACCTCCCTTGAACAACTCACTCGATACCTTTGGGCCTCAGTTTTCTTATCTGTAAAATGAAAAGGCTGTATTAGAGGATCTCTGTCTTGCTCTACCTCTGCCATTCTATTATGTACTTTATGGTGGGTTTAAAGGTAAGATTTCCTCCCTAGTTCTACTTAAAAATACTTTTGTTAGCCAGTTGTTGATTAAGCAATAAAGCTTCACAATGTAGGGATCATCTATAAAAGAGTCTTTACATAGTAGGGAAAAGTTTTCACTGTTTTTTTTTCCTTTGCCATTTATCCTGCTCCACATTTAAGGAAAGAATGGAAATTTAAATTTTTTGCTACAAGTTGCAAAACTGACACCATCCCCCCCACCTCATTTTTGCATAATTTCCTATCTGTTCCTATGACCGTATTAGGCAATCTTTTGATCTTGCTGTTTTACATATGGGAATAGGCCCAAGTGAAGTATTAAACATGAAAATACAGCCAAGAAACTTCTGGCTAAGACGGAGGTGTGAAAGGTTGTAGAAGAACCTAGCTGTCTGACATATATGCCAGCAATGATCTAAAAGGGCACCAGCTGGAATAACGATGAAGAAATTCAAGGAGAAACAATAGCTATTTCTTTCATCAAGCCTAGGACTGAATAAAACAAAAAAAGTCAAATGCCTCAAGAAGAAGTGTGCCATGAGGAAACCCAACACAAACATAGATTAAAGAGTTAGGAGCCTCAAATAGCACATGAAAGCAGGTATAAAAGGGAATGGAATGGAAAATAAGAACAGAAGTTCACAGAAATACCCAAGCTGAGGACAGGAAACTACACATCTCTGACCAAGGTCACTGGAGCTTAGCAGTGCTCTGAGCACAGACACATCAAGAAAAGTGAAAACCAATGGCAGAATCTTCCAAAATTTAGGTTGGGACCAAAAAGGGCCTGAGAACCTCATCCAAGAATATAAAAGTGAGCCGAGCCTGTCACTGTGGGAGAAAAACTCAAATCAGGAAACTGAGGTTGAAGATAAGACTATATAAAAGAAGACATCAAACACTATCAAGAGACATTGTGGATCAAGAGGATCTCAAGAAAGTAGAACCAAAAGGAGTAAATGACTCTACAGAACTACAAGCAGAGCCTCAGTGGAGGAAAAAATGGTATGGTCGTAAAGACTGCAAGACTACCTGAAAGAAATGAAGCAAGAGATTTTTTAAAAAATGGAAATATAAGTGAAATACTCTCATGGCTTTGAAGGAAAGAATTGGAAAATAATATGTGACCTAAAGAAGAAAGTAGATGATCCAACCATTCTGGAGAGCAATTTGGAACTATGACCAAAGGGCTATTAAACTGTGCATAACCTTTGACCCAGCAATGCCACTACCAAATCTGTATTCCATAGAAATCAAAAAAAAGAGGAAAGGACTTAAATGTACAAAAATGTCTATAGTAGCTCTTTTTGTGGTGGTAAAGAATTGGAAAGCAAAGGGCAGCTAGATAGCACAGTGGATAGAGCACAATCCTGGAGTCAGGAGGACCCGAGTTCAAATCCCATCTCAGACCAGACACTTGATACTTACTAGCTGTGTGACCCTGGCCAAGCTTCTTAACTCCAATTGCCTCAACAAAAAAAACAAAAAAAGAATTGGAAATCAAGGCAATGATCATCAGTTGGGGAATGACTGAACAAGTTGTGGTATATGATTGTTATGAAATACTATTGTGCTGTAAGAAATTATGAACAAGATGGTTTCAGAAAAACCTGAGAACACTTACATGGACTGATGCAAAGTAAAGTGAAGCGAGCAGAACCAGGAGGACATTGTATGCAGTAACAGCAATATTGTAGGATGATCAACTGTGACTGACTTAGCTATTCTTATCAATACAGTGGTCCAAGACAGTTCTGAAGGACTTATGATGAAAATACTATCCACCTCCAGAGAAGAACCGATGAAGCTTGGATGCATATTGGAGCATAGTTTTTCCTTCTGTGTGTGTGTGTGTGTGTGTGTGTGTGTGTGTGTGTGTGTGTGTTGGCAACATGGCTAACATGAAAACATATTTTGCATGATTTTGTACGTATAATTCATCATATGTCTTGCCTTTACATTGGGCAGGAGGGGTGGGAGGGAGGAAGAGAATTCATTCAGATTTTTTTTAATGAATACTAAAAATAAATAAATATTAATTTTTTTAAAAGACAGTAGAAAATCTTACAGAAGTAATGGATTGTCTGAAAGCTAGAGTAAATCACATAGAAATCAATGACTTCATAAGAAAATAAGAAATATAAGCATAAAATCAAAAGTTTGAATATATAGAAGAAATTAAGCCTCTATCTGAGAAACTTGCTGTAATCTTTTTAAAGGAAACATGTAAGGTGAATTTTTCCCCTAAAGTTTATTGAGGGTTTTCTTTTTTGTTTTTACATTACAGACATTTCCAGATTGCTCCCACCTCATGAGTTCTTTTACAATAAAGTAAAACAACCACGTAAAACTAACAATACAGTAGCTTCATCTAAAAGTGCAAACACATCATACATAATTAACAGGAATCTAATTTCTCTCCCTCCCACCTACCCTCACCCCATTGAAAAAAAAAGGGAAGGAAAACAAATTCCTTGTATCAAATACATATAGTCATGCAAAACAAATTCTCTCATGTACCCTAAATCCATCATCTCTCTCTCAGGAGGTAGATAGCATGTTTCATCATCAGTCTTCTAGAATTATGGATGATCATTTCATCAATAATGAAATGACCTCTTTTAATTATTTACTATCTATCCTGTATATAATTTATATATATATATATACATATATATATATATATTTGTTTATTTGTTATCTCCCCCGTTGGACTGTGAACTCCTTGATGACAGGAACTATCTTTTGCTTCTCCTTATATTCCTGGTACTTATAAATATATACTGAGTATTAAATATATACATACTCAAATATATACTGAGTATTAAACTGAGTCAAATTCATAAAAAATAAGAGCCATTCCACAATTAACAAATGGTCAAAGGATACGAACAAGTACTTTTCAGAAAAAAAATCAGTTATCTATAGGCATATAAAAAAATGCTCTAAATTACTATCAGTTAGAGAAAGGCAAATTAAAACAACTCTGTGGTACTACCTCACACCTATCAGAAATGACAAATGATGAAAGGGATGAGGAAAAATAAGTACATTGAGAACTGTTGGTGGAGTAGTGAACTGGTCCAACCATTCTGGAGAATAATTTGGAATTGTACCCAAAGGACTATAAAACCATGCATACCCTTTGATCCAGCAATACCACTACTAGGTATGTGCCCCAAAGAAGTCAAAGGAAAAGGGAAAAGACCTATTTGAACAAATATATTTATTGCAGCTCTTTTTGTAGTGGTAAAGAATTGGAAATTGAGGAGATGTCCATCAGTTGGGGGATGGCTGAACAAAATGTGGCATATGATTGTGATGGAGTAATAGTGTGCTATTAAAATGATAAGGGGGTGGTTTCAGGAAAAAAAAATATGTCAAGACCTATATAAACTGATGCAAAGTGAAATGAGAAGAGCTAAGAGATCGTTGTACATGGTAATGGCAGTGTTATAATGATGATCAACTGTGAAAGACTTTACTACTCTGATCAATACAATGATCCAAGACAATTCCGAAGGACTCATGATGAAAAAATGCTATCCACTTCCAGATAAAGAGCTGATGAACTCTGAGTGCAAATTGAAGTATAATTTTCTTTTGTTTTTTTTTTAATTTGACTAATATGAAAATGTTTTACATGATTTCACGTGGATAATTGATATTATATTGTTTGCCTTCTCAGTGGGTGTGGGAGGTGTGGGAGGGAGGGAGAAAATCTGGAATTCAAAATTTTAAAAAAAAATGTTAAAAAATAGTTTTTTTAAAAAAACAGAAAAAAGAAAATATAGAAGAAAATTAAAAATCTCTACTATGCAAAACAAGCGCCCAGGGGAAAAGCCTGACTGTCATAAGAAACAGCCTAGATCTTTTAGAACCAAATAGAAAAGTAAAAACATAAATAATCCATTTATGACCTCTTGAAAGAAACTTCAAATTAAAACTCTCACTAATGGCATGGCCCAAATAGAGAGTTTTCATGGTCAAGTAAAAAAATTATTCAAAGAACCAGACAAAAAGAATTCAAATGTTATACTAAAGAATTACAGTCAAGATCACAAAAGTTGTAGCAGCAACTACTATAAGAAAGAGAAAACTGTAGAATATGATATTCCAAAAAGCAAAAGATTAAAGGATTAAAACCAAGAATAACTTGTAATACTAAGTATAATCTATGCAATACTAGGTATAATACTAGGTAATACAAGTAAGTAATACTTGTAATACTAAGTATAATCTATGGGGGGAAAAAGGATCTTTAGTGGAATAGAGGACTTTCAAGTATTCCTAGTAAAAATAGACTGAGTAGAAACTTTGATTTTCAAACATAAGAGTCAAGATAAATCTGAAAAGGTAAATATATTTGATCAACCATAAGGGTTTAAACAATGCTGAATGTACATTTTAGCAGAAGAAGAGACAAATGTTCCTTCAAAATCTTAATGTCTTCAAGGATAGCAAAAAAGTATTAAGTAAGATGGACAGAGAGACTAGGAATTGTGTTGTTTTAAAGGTCTTTAAGAGAGGGAATAAAAGAATAGAAAAAGCAATATATTAGGGAAGAAATATGAAAGAAGGGGAGTTGAACTTTCTACATCTAATGATTAAGTTATATAAAAAGAAGTTTGTAAATGTGGAGGAATGAATGGAAACAGTGAGCATCACTTGAATCTGCCTCTTATCTGAATAGGGAAAAGGAAGGTTGAATATTCATTAACATATACACATATATAATTGTAATGATACATTAAACTCAACAGGAAAACTAGAAGGCATAAAGAAAGAGAAGAGAGAGGTTTTAGAAGGAAAGAAGAGTTAGAAAAGGAAGAGTCACAAAGATGACAAAGAGTGCAAAAAGTATAAGAATACAATGGAAAGACATTCACAATTAACAATTATGACTAAACATGAATAGCATGAACTCACTCATAAAAGAGAAGACAATAGATAGCAGAATATATTAGAAAGCAGAATCCAAAAATATATTGTTAACAAGAAACACACTTGAAGCATAGATTCTTACAGAGTTAAAAATGAGGACATGGAGAATTAGCTCAAGTTATATGGGTATAGATATGAGATATTCTATTGATATTTCATTATTATTTTATTAAATAACTCTATTATGAACCATATCCTCTGACTGACAAGTAAAAGGAGAGTACTCTTATCCACAAAGTACATAGAAACTGAAAAAGCTTACTAGGAGTTCATAGGTGAGGTAGAGAAGGGGGAGTCTCCCAGATGTTACAAAGCCATTTCTATGATTATATATGTGAAGCTAGGTGGCACAGTGGATAGGGCACTGGGCCTGGAGTCAGGAAGACCTAAGTCTGAATCTGGCCTCAGACACTTACTAGCGATGTGACCTTCAGTGAGCACCTTAACTTCTTTTTGCCTCAGTTTCCACAACTGGAAAATGGGGATAATAATAGTACCTATGTCCCAGATTTGTTGTGAGGATCAAATGAGATAATCATTGTAAAGTGCTTAGCACAGTGCCTGGCACATAAACAGTAGCTATTAATTATTGTTGTTGTTGTTGTCATTCACAATCAACATAAGGTGTTGGTTTTATTTTTTATAGAAATGGGTTACATTTTTTTTTCTCCTGGAAGAAAATAAAGCATTCTGAAAGTACTTAATAATGTTTAAGTTTTAAAATGGTAAGTGGTCTGGAGATCACCTTGGGACTTAATGAAATGGAAGACATTCACTTAAGGTGAAATATAAAAACAAATCCAGGATGACCTTGCATTGTAAATATTTTCACTCTGTATATCAGTTAAGAAGAGCCTTGGATTTTTCGTAGTCAGATAGAAAACTGAGTAAATCAGCATACAAGTTCAGAAGGAATCTGTGCATAGGAAATCCTCTGTGGTAAAAGAAGGGAATCATGTAATAGTCAAATTGCTGAAATGTTATATGGAAATGAAGCATTATTTTTCCCCCTGCAACAATTAGCTGTAATAATTCCCCTCCTGAGGGCAGCTAGGTGGTACAGTGGATAGAGCACCAGCCCTGGAGTCAGGAAGACCTGAGTTCAAATCCAGCCTCAGACACTTGACACTTAGTAGCTGTATGACCCTGGGCAAGTCACTTAACCCCATTGCCTAGCCAAAAATAATAATAATTCCCCTCCTGGACTAAATTATTTGCAAACTCATTTTTGAACTCAAAGGCACATTTGTAGAATGTGTTGCTTCCTGTGGCATTGTGGGGTTTTTTGGTAATAGTTATATTAGAGGAGGCAGAGCCAAGATGGCAGAGTACAGGCAACAACCCAGCTGAACTATCCCAATATTCCCTTCTGAACAACTTTAAAATAACTCAATTTAAATTATAGAGCAACAGAGCCAACAAAAGAAGAAATTTTTCCAGACTAAGACAACTTAGGAGGTTGACAGGAGGGGTCTGTGATACTGGGGTGGGAGCTGGCCCCAAGCATAGCAGGAGCACCAATAGTAAGCCTTGGAAGTGGCCAGATAGCAGCAGCAGCAGCGGCTTCAGAAGCTCTCAGCCCAGATGACAAGGGGGTCAAAAAGAGATTACAGAGGACTCTTTGCTGGCACTGGCTGCAGTTAATGCTGATTGGCAACTTTATTGCTCATAAGCAGCTCTGGATCACACTTGCAGGGTAGAGAGGAGTGCTTGTGATCTGTCACAAGTGAACAGGGGCCCTGGTCCTAGTTCCAAGGCAGAGAGAAGGATTAGCTCTTTGAGTTGCAGGATAGAAGGGGACCTGGTCACCATTCCATGGCCAAGAGAAGGGGTAGTGCTTGTGGATGTAAGGGAGCAGGGCTCATTCCTTGGTAAAGACCAGAGTGAAGACCAGAAAAGCACTGACCACACCTCTCTCTGGATCACACAACTTTGAAAACACCAAAATCTTGTAAACCCCTAGAATTAGCAGCATGAAAAAGCCTAAAGCTTAGGGTAGTGCCTTTCTACCCCAAGGTGAGCAGAGCCCAACTATAATATAAAGTTCAAAGTCAAGAAATATTTTGGAAAAATGAACAAACATAAAAAAGAGAAGAACTGGACCATAAAAAACTACTACAGTGGCAGGGAAGACCAAGACATAAACTCAGAAGACAACAACGTGAAAGTAACTACAAAGAACACCTCAAAGAAAAATGCTGATTGGACCCAAGTCCAACAAGAATTCCTGGAAGAATTAAAGATAGTGATAAAAGTAGTAGAGGAAAAATTTGGGGAAAATAAATGAAAGTGAGACAAGAAAACTATGAAAAAAGAAATAATGGCTTGGGGAAAGGAGCAATAAAAGAACTCCTTAAAAAGCAAAATAACCCAAATGGAAAAAAGAGGTATAAAAGCTCACTGAAGAAAATAATTCCTTAAAAATTAGAACTGAGTAAGTGGAAGCTAATGATTCCATTAAACATTAAAAAACAATAAAAGAAAGTCAAAAGAAATGTGAAATACCTCATTAGAAAAACAATTGACCTGGATAATAGATCAAGGAGAAATAAAGTCATTGGACTACTTGAAAATCATGATTTAAAAAAGACACTACACATCATATTTCAAGAAATTATAAAAGAAAGCTGTCACAATACCTTAGATCCAGAGGGTAAAATAGAAATCGAAAAAATTCACCAATTGCCACCTGAAAGAGATCTCAAAATGAAAACTCCCAAGAGTATTATATCCACATTTTAGAGATTCCAGGTCAAAGAGAAAATATTTCAAGCAGTCAGAAAGAAGCAATTCAAATATCATGGAAATCAGGATTACACAAGATTTAGCAGCTTCCATGTTAAAAGAGTGGAGGACTTAGAATATGATATTCCAGAAGTCAAAGATACTTAGGTTGCAGCCAAAAATAACCTACCCAGCAAAACTGAGTATAATCCTTCAGGGGAAATATAAATATTTAATGAAATAGAGGACTTTCAAGCATTCCTGATGAAAAAACCACAGCTGAATAGAAAATCTGACATTCAAACACAAGACTCAAGGAAAGCATAAAAAGGTAAACATGAAAGAATAATCACAAGAGACTCAATAAAGTTAAACTGTTTACATTCTTATATGGGAAGATGATTACTGTAACACCTAGAATTCATCTTTATTAGAACACTTAAAATTAGTCAACATAGATAGAGGGCATGAGTATGGGTTTTATTTTGGGATGCTCTCAAAAAATGAAGGGGTAAGAAAAAGGGATGCCCTGAAAGAAGGGGAAAGGTAAATGTAGAATGAGGGAAATTATCTCACATAAAAGAGGCATGCAAGGAAGAGCTTTTACAGTAGAGAGAAAAATGAGAGGGTGGTGGGCAATGTTTGAACTGAGGTTGAAATACATATACATATATGTGTGTATGTATGTATATAAATAAATATATGTATGTATATATCTATACATACACACACATAATATACACTCACTCAATTAAATATAGAAATCTATCTTAACCAACAAGGAAATCAGAGGGGAAGAGGGGAAGAGAAAGGGGAGGGAAAGGGATGATAAAAGAGAGGGATTAAGTGAGGAAGTGATCAGAAGCAAAACAGACTTTTTAGGAGGCACAGGATAAAAAGAGAGACAGATAAACAGAAACAAATAGAGTGCAGTAAAATACACAGTGAGTAGTCGTAACTGTGAATGTGAATGAGATGAGCTCACCCATAAAATGGAAACAGATAGCAGAATGGATTAGAAATCAGAATCCAACAACACATTATTTACGTGAGACACATTTGAAACAGAAAGACCCACATGGTGTTAAAATAAAGGGCTGGAGCAGAATCTCTTATGCTTCAGCTGAAGTCAAAAAGCCAAAGGTAGCAATCTTAGACAAAGCAACAGTAAAAACAGACCTAATTAAAAGAGATAATCAGGGGAACTACATTTTGCTAAAAGGTACCATAGATAATGAAGTAACATTTTTGCAACAAGTTTCTCTGATAAAGGCCTCATTTCTCAAATTCATAGGGAAGTGAGTCAAATTTATAAAAATAAGAACCATTCCACAATTGATAAATGGTCAAAGGATATGAACAGGCAATTTTCAGAAGAAATCAGAGATACCTATAGTCACATGAAAAGGTTCTCTAAATCACTGTTGAATAAAAAAAATGTAAATTAAAATAACTCTGAGATACCACCTCACACCTATCAGAAATGACAAATGCTGAAGAGGATAAGTAAAAAATAGATACACTAATGAACTCTTGGTGGGGTTGTGATCTGGTCCAGCCATTCTGGGGAACAATTTGTCACTATGAAGAAAGGACTATTGACCCAGCAATACTACTATTAGATCTATACCCCAAAGAGATCAAAGACAAAGGAAAAGGACGTATACATAGAAAAATATTTATAGTAGCTCTTTTTGTGGTGGTAAAGAATTGGAAATCAAGGGGATGATCATCAATTGGGGAATGGGTGAACAAGTTGTTATATATGACCATGAAGGAGAAGTATTGTTCTATAAAAAATGGTGAGGGGGGTGGTTTCAGAAAGAAAAAATAAATAAAACATGGCAAGACCTATATGAGCTGATGCAAATGAAGTGAGAAAAACTGGGAGTTCATTGTGCAAAGTAACAGAAATGTTATAATGATGATCAACTGTAAAAAATTTGGTCACTCTGATCAATATGATGATCTGAGACAATTCCAAATAATGCATGATGAAAAACTGCTGTCCACCAGAAAAACGATGAACTCAGAGTGAAAAATGAAGTATAATTTTCTTACTTTCTTTATTTTGAGGGGTATGGCTAACATGGAAATGTATTTTGCATCATTTCACATATACAATTAATTGATATTATTTTGCTTACCTTCATAGTGGGTGGGGGAGAGTTAAAATGGAAGGAGAAAATTTAGAACTCAAAATTTAAAAAAGAAAGAATGTTAAAAATATTTTTAAAAAGTGTAATAGCTGTATTAGACTTTCTCATAAAGTTAGATCATTTGCTAGAAGTACTTTATTTCATGTATCACTCTGCCCTTCTGCCAACTCTATTAAAATCATATCTTGAATTTAGCAACAATGATAATGATGCATAACACTTAAAGTTTTAAAGTAATGAATGTCTCATGCCTTCTTCAGTCAAAGATGACATTCCTCTGAATTACTGGTCTGTAAATATGTCTTATCCTGAAAGAAAAGCTATCCATTCATATAAATTCAGCTGAATCCTTGCAGAACAATTTTCTCAAAGTTTTTCATACTTTCTCTTTTTTTCCTCCTCTATGGAGCACAATCCAAATCCCCAAAATCTTTGAACTATTTTCTAGCATTTTTCTTTCTCCAATTTGCAAAGAAATAAAAGAAGGATCAATGAACTAAGTGGCAAAATTTTGAACTTATTTGTCATCACAAGAATGCACTTAGCCCTTGCTAGATCCTAGTATAATTTCATATGTAACTTGCCCTTACCCTAAAGGATTCGGAGAGTCTAGAAGGATCCAGTTGACTTGATAGAATGTACGGGCAGAGACTGTTTCATTTTTGTCTTTACATTCCTAGCCCCTAGCATATGGTAGGTATTTGATAAATGCTTGCTAACTGATTGATTGTTAAGGGCTTCTACAGTGATGCATAATGATTTTACTATGAGGCCAAAGTGATTTCCCCCTGGATGGAGCAGCTAAACATATCCTCCATATTCTGGTTCTGTGGAACCCATAAAATTCACAGTCAAGGTCAGTGTGTCCTACTTTGGGACCAAATTGTGAAACTAGAAGTTATGGATTCTGCTAAGAAATTAGAAACTCTTCAATTTCATAATCTAACTTTATGTCCTTCTCTCACACTATTTCCATAGAAATCCCCTTTACCCCAGTTAGATTGGGCAACCAGTCATCAATTGAATATGTTATGTGCCTTCCTGACTCTGGTTCCTTTGATCCTTTCTTCACTCTTCTAAGAATTTTAAGCAGGGGAAAAATATGTAAAAATAGAGCAAAAAATGAAAGGATTGGTGTAAAAAAAAAGAGAAAACCTGCCCCCACACACACATATATACATACACTCATTTCTTGGATGTCTTTTTTCCTACCAATCCAGCTCACAGGACCTTTGAATTTCAGATTTGAAAGAGACTTCTGCAGTTATTGGGCTCAATTTATGCCTAAAAAAAGAATCCCCACTCCAATACAACCAAGAAGTAGACCATCTTCCAACCTTTGTTTAAAGACCTTTGATAAGGGAAACCTACTACCAAGGCAGCTGACTCCACTTTTGGAAAGCTTAACACAATGCTTAACACATGGTAGGTGATTAATAAATGCTTATTTCCTTCCTTCCTATCTCCATTAAATTTCATATTGTTAGATTTGTTGTAATATTCTATGTCAACTGCAAATTTAATAAGAAAAATCATTTGTCTTTAAATAATTCATAAAAAATAATTTATAGTACAAATCCCTGAGCCACTGTATACCTCCTTCCAAATTCACATTAAACAATTAATGAATCCATTTTAGATGTGGCCATTCAACTACTTCCAAATCCACCTAATTAAACTATTATCTAGCTCATACCTCTCCATTTTGTTTCTTTTTTTATTTATTTTTTCTTTTTTTTTCTTTTTTTCATTTTTAGGCAGTTGGGGTTAGGCGACTTGCCCAGGGTCGCACAGCTAGTAAGTGTCAAGTGTCTGGTCCGAGGCCGGATTTGAATTCAGGTCCTCCTGACTTCAGGGGCGGTGCTCTATCCACTGCGCCACCTAGCTGCCCTCCATTTTGTTTCTAAACAAAAATAACATGGAAAACTCTATCGAATGCTTTGCAAAAATCTAGGTAAACTATATCTATAAAATTCCTCTCGTCTACTAGCTTAGTAACCCTGTCAAAGAAAGGAAATAAAATTAGACTGATGTAATACATGGCTCTTTGTGATCAATTCTTCCTTTTCTTGCTGTTCATTACTCATATATAACAATAATAATATGCTCAAGAATTTTGCTTAAAATTTGAGTTATGCTAATTGGCCTATAGTTTGCAGACTTTTCCTTTTAAAAAATAATTAGGACATAACTGGTTCTTTTCCATTCCTCTGGAATCTCTTCCATTCTCCATGATCCTTCAAAGATTATTGACAGTCACTTAACACACCCATCTACTAGCCCTTTCAACACCTGAGTCTGAATTTCATTTATACCAATGATTTAGACTCATCAAGTCTTACTAGATGCTGTCTTACTCTCTCCTTACCTATCTCTACTATCATTAGTCATATTTGTTTGATCCCTTCCAATATAAAAATCATTGTTTTTTAAATTCTTTATTTTCAGTCCCAAATTCTCTCCCTTTCTCTAACCCCTCTCTCACCCATTGAGAAGGCAAGAAATATGATACCCATTAATATTATTTTCCTTGGTAGAGAAAAATAAAGCAAAATAAGGAATGAGCAGCACTACCTTATCTGCCATCAGTTATTATAGTCCTACCAGTCCCAGGCAGCAGTAATATCAGTTCTTTGGTCTTCATCATATATTGGCCCAACATATTCCAGTTCTACCCCTGACTTAGAGTAATTAATATAGATTTTCTGGCAGATAAGACTTTCAATGTACCTTTGAGTTTTTATGGAAGAATAAAACAACATAAAAAGCTATACTAGTGCTTTACAGAATTAGAATTTTAAAGAAAAAAAAAACATGATCCAAATCTTGACTTTAGAGGCACTTTTTCTGAGTAATAAAAAAGTGGTTTTAGTTTTGGAACCTGATACCTTTATGAATGTTTTGCTGAGCTGGAAGTTTTCCCTTTAATCTTTTATCCTAGAGTAATGAATCAACTTTCTTGACCATGCCAACTAATCACCATACTAGATTCTTCCTTAAGCTAATTCTACACATGCTTTAGGACCTTCCAACTAAACTCCTTCTGGAACCAGAGATGAGGTTACACTAATCACTAATAGAGAAATGAAAATTAGAACAATTCTAACAATTCTAGGACAATGTAGATTTAATGAAAGCAAACTCACTAAAGATAGCATTAGAAATTCATATGCCCAACCAATGAGGAAATTTGTTTTACTTGATTATGTACAATTGTTATGGTTTGGGGCTTTCTTTTTCTGTTTTGGTTTTATAATTGAGGGGAAAAATAAGTAGGGGTTAAACATAGGGTTCCCTCCCCTCCCCTCATATGAAAAGAAAACCAAAAAAAAAGGCCAGAAGGAACCACAAATAGGACAATTTTGAAAGTTACGTGTTAAATTTACTATATGCTTAGGGAAAAAGCAAACTCTACACCCCACCCCCAATTCTCAGTTTTACCTACAATCCTCTCATTCTATCCTATCGTATTTGTGGAAGTGGTCGTTTTATTGGGTGTTTGTTAAAGTTCAGAGAGTTTCGGTTTTGGTTTTTTTCAAAGAAATTCATGCATCAAAGTTACCTTCTTTGATAATCATATTAATAAAGACCATAAAAAGTTGATTTCCTTTCTCTGAGCTTTCCTACAAGGAAGTGCTGAAGTTTCTTAACAACCACATTGGAAGCTTTTACCTCAGTTGGCATGATGCATAAAAGAAGAATTGAATAAGAATAATAAAATATCAGTTTGCTCAGTTATGCCATAAAAGTAAATTATGTTGCAACATGTTTCCAGCTAAGTCCCTCTGAATGTACATAATTTACATCAAAATCCCTGAAATTCTTTCAGCAGTTACTGGTCCACTACATTTTGTTTTCACTCTTTTGTTTCTTTAAGTATGCTAAAAATCAGAACCTGCTTTTTTATTTTACATAAAACAGTTTTTCTCTTTCTCTAGGCTAAAAAGAGTGAGTTTCAGGAGGATATTTTCAAATGTACCAGTTAAGTCAGTTTAGGTGTGACCCAAATAACTTGGCTTCCTTGAAGCCAGGTTGAGCTATGCTGTCAGAACAGAATGTTTGTTCCGATTCTGTTCCCAATAGATGGTGAATTCACTTCAGGACCCTTGGCATTCCACATCTTATTCCTCTATTTATATAACTAGCAAGTTCTTCACTAATATTAGCGAGGAAGGTTAAGCCAATGTGTGTCATTTCTAGGAGCAGAAGGAGAGGGATTCTTTCTAACTCAATGAACAAATTCCTCTCTTATTAACCCAGTGTAGCCCTCTCTTATTGTGACCTGACTGATTCTCATTAGTTTGGTCTACTGGGGAGCAGAGGAAGTAATGCCATCGGGGTCAGAAATGGTTTTGCTTCAAATTTCAGACAAAGAGAGAATTTAACCCACATGTCCAAAGGAAAAGAGGAATGATTTGAGCCTAATGCTCCTCCTGCTGGCTGAATTCCCATTCAAGTCCATGGGAGGTTGATCCACAGATGGAGTACTGGATGGAGCCCCAGGCAGGAGATTACTGTTGTGCGGATTTAAACCAAAATGAAAAGAGAATCACAATCTGTGATCTTGGTGTTTCATCTGTTCATATTCTAAGTTCTCTGAGGGGATCCTGACTCTATAAACTGGGACTGGGCTCTGATTCTAGGTTCCTATGACTCTGACTAAGCTAGCCAAGGGAACTGTTTTGGAGAATTGGTCTGTGTGTGAATATCTGTCATTCTTTTTCCCTGATATATTACTCTCCTAAGGAAGAGTCCTCTGGGACACTGCCCTCTAACAGAGAGGCAGAGACCTCAGGACTCCATGAGATCACTGCTGGAGACATTGCTGCTGGGGGATCCTGGAAGCAGAGTGGAGCAGAGCCAAGGAATAGCTCACCCGGGATGGGTATCTCTAGGGATAGGAAGCATATTCTCTATATTCTAGCTTCTTATTTTGACTATTCTTGCTAAATAGTTGCTAAGTTCAGGTATATCTAAGTTGCTGAAGTAATCAGAGGGCTGTCATCACCTTCTGTATTCTAGTTACAACTCCAATCCTCAGCTTTCGGGTAGAAAAATGGAAATATGAGATTGTCATTCTTTGTCTTCCCAGCATAAGAAAAAAAGTGAGGGGGGGAGGAAATCTTTTTAAGTCCCCTTCCCATGCGTTCTCTCTCTGTGTCTCTGTTTCTGTCTCTCTATCTCTCTCTTTCTCTGTCTCTCTGTCTGTCTCTCTCCCTCTCTCTCTCTCTCTCTTTTTCTCCTCTTTCCAAAACTAGATGTGGAATCATAAGAATGGAGGCTTCCAAAGCTCATCAGTATGTCAGGAATATGAAAAAGGTAGCCAGGCAAAAGGAGAAATTCAAACTATAGATGAACACATGAGAACACATTCCTAATCACTAATAGAGAAATGAAAATTAGAACAATTCTAACATATCACTTCACACTATGCGAACTAGCAAAGTTGAAAAAATAAATGGGAATAGTCAATGTTGGAGAGTCTTTGGGAACATAGGCACACTGATGACAATTGGTGGAGCTTTGAAGCAGTCCAACCTCGTTATTTCCTTTTGAAATTATGTAAGAAAAGTGACTACAGCAAGGCATATTCATAGTTGAATTCTTTGTGGGAATAAAAATTGAGAAACAAAATAGGCCCCCACTGAGTGAGGAATGACTGAAAAATATTGTGGTATGGAATATTATTGTGTGGTATGAAATTACAAATGTTAAGAATTCAGAGAAACATAAGAAGATTTGTGTGAAATAATAAACAGAACCAATTAAACAACATACACAATGACCAAAGCAATGTAAATGGAAAGAACATTAAAAGAAAACTGAATGCTATATAATTATAATGAATAAAAGTGGACACAAAGAAGAGCTGAGAAAATATACTTCCCTCCATTCATTGTAGAGTTGGGAACTATAGGTACAGAATATTGTATATACTATCAAACCTGGTCAATGTGTTAGATGACTTTGCTAGACTGCCTTTTATTTCTTTCCTTTTTGATCTGTGACACAAGGGAAGGCAGGTCCAAGAGAAAAATGACCTCAACAACATAAGTGAAAAGATTAGTGATAGGAAGTTGAATCCTGAGTAATGGAAAAACCAGTAAAGGTCCCTATGAAAAGAAATGAAACATACCTTTTCTCTCATAGCAGAGAGGTGGTATTCTCTGAATTCCTTTTTCTTGTCTTATTCCTATAGCTAGAATTTCTAGCACAATATTGAACAGTAATAGTGATCATGGACATCCTTGATAGTAGGACTAACTAGGATCCTTGTTTTATTCCACAAATTAAAAATAAAATTTAAAAAAAAAGAAGTCACTTAAAAAGGAATGTTAAAAAATTGTTTTTACATGTAATTGGGAAAAAAGGAAAATACTATTAAAAATAAAATAAAATACTAAGATAGAATATTGCATATATTGTCAGATAAGCTTTCTGTAAAGGATGCTTTTGATTGTTTTTCTTTGTCGTGAGAGAGGGTTCAGTCTGAAGGGATGGGTTTGGAAATGACTGTGGAAAGATAAAAAGCATTAATAAAACATATTTTTAAGAAGAAAGGAAAATGTAGCCAATACCTAAGCCAATGTTTGTGTCTGCACACATGAATACCTTTGCACCATATATACGGAGTTGAAGGAAAAGTGGCTGGGCTCCATCATACCAATCAATACCTGACAGAAGTACCTGTCCTTTCCCACCCACCCCACACACACCCCAAAAATCCTCTGGAATTCCAAGTACCACCCACGTGACTTTTAAAAAAAACACATTTTACCAAAGTTTTTGGAAATTAAGAAAATACTCACCTTTCTTTTTGACTACTGCTCAGCTTTAGGGACATATTTCAGTTCACTTTTTACATTCTGGATCTCTGATAGGTTAACTGCAGGTCCTGGCAGTTTCTTTGCTCCTGGAGGTACCTTCTTCTCTGTACCTTCTTCTGTGTTAGGAGGAAGGCTCTGAACAAAAAGGGAGAAAAAAAGTCACTGGAGTTAAGAGAGAGTCAAGATTCTTCCTCTGGTCACTGCTACACTACCCAGAAGGATCACAGACTATTATAGATCACCCAGTAAAACTCTCTCATTTTGCGGATATGGAAACTGGGTGTCCAGAGGTGAAGGGACTCATCCCAGATCACACAGTAATTGTCAGAACCTGGACTCCAGTCCCATACCTTCAGACTCCAAATCCATTGCTCTTTTAAAAAAAAATTATTTTGAACACAAAAAAATGTTCACCTCTATTTACACAGAATAACACAAAAAAAGGACTGCATTGGTAATTACAAATCTCCATTTCATGTCAAATTTTTTAAGTATATAAGACCCACACATTACTTTGAAAACCGTCTTGCTTATATATACTTTTTTTAGACCTTCCTTGTGTTCCCTCTTAAATTAAATAAAAACTTCAATGGCTTTTTCTGTCTCTGTCTCTCTGTCTCCCAGTCTCTCTGTCTCTCTCTGTCTTTGTCTCTCTCAGTTGGAGTGGGGTGTCTGGGGAGTTATCAATATTGATGCAAAAAAGAGAGAGGGATGAAGACAGAGACAGAGAGACAGATGGAGGGATGGAGAGAGAAAGAGAGAGAGAGAGAGAGAGAGAGAGAGAGAGAATGCACAATTAAGCAAAATGAATCCTCAAAGTGACCACATACAAAAATATATCTGTTTTTGCATCTTGAGACCATCACCTCTGGGCAAGTCAATTGTTCCTGCTATTTTCCTGGGGGAGGGGGGAAGGGGAGGTTGTGCAAAACACTCAAAGACTGCATTGTCTGCACAATTATACCCTTTCATATAGAATGAGATTAATTCAAAAATTCTCTGTGCATTTATTATAGATTAAATGCAGTACAGTTCATATTACTCCTGAGATGATCTCTAACTGTACCACACTTTTTGTCATTTCCCACCTCATAATACCTATTGTAAAATATTGAAGCAAACAGTCCAACTGATGGACCTAATGAACATGAAGTTCTTGAGGGCTTCCTGTGCAATATTTAATAAACAAGTGTGAAGGGGGAAAAAATGTCATTGTGAATTACAGATCTGTAACTAACACAGGGAAACTGAAACTCTGCCCCAAGACGCCAACATTCCTGGGGGTTGGTGAATTTCATCACCATGGTGATCATTGTTCCTATGCCCTGCCTTATGGTCCTTTTCCAGCCCACACCACTCCACATTATGACCCATACCTTGTCCCAGCCTATCACCCCCTCAGTTCTCACCTAGAGAATCACTTCTCCTTCAACCCCTGTTTTGGCATGGTCTGGCTTCTATGGAAGACAGGTAATTCCCTTTCATGTCATGGCTAAATAGATGGTCAAATTGTTCTCTGTGTTCCCCCTTGCAACTGAATTTGCCCATCAAAAACACCTAGTAAGAATAAATTCTATTGATGCTGTTATTAAAAGTGAAAGGACAAGTCGCATCATTTTCCTGGACTTCAGTTTCCTCATCAGTTTAACTCATGAGAGAGTTAAAATAGATGGTCTCTAAAGTCCTTTCCAGCTCTACATCCTAGAATCCTGTAAGTAATGTTATTTCCTTTGAAAGACTTAATATGACAGGATAACATGTGAAGTTGTTCTAATCAACTTGTAGTAAAGTGTTTGCATATCAATGTCATTGGAAACTTATATTGGCCCTTTGACTGTGATACAAGCAAGTTCAGTTTTTTTAGTTTTTTTGTTTGTTTATTTTTTTGTTATTGTTGTTTTTTACCATTAATTTGCCATTAATTGGATATAAAGTCTCACGTAGAACACTGGGCCTGGAGTCAGGAAGACTCATCTCCCTGAGTTCAAATCTGGCCTCAGATACATCCTAGCTGTGTTCCACTGGGCAAGTCACTTAAACTCTGTTTACCTCAGTTTCTTCATCTGTAAAATAAGCTGGAGAAGGAAATGGCAAACCACTCCTGTATCTTTGCCAAGAAACCCCCAAATGGGGTCACAAAGAGTCAAATATGACTGAAACGACTCAACAACAACAAAAATCTCATGTGGGTAATTGAAATTAACTTCACAGTATGATTTGGCCTCCCTTTATGGACTAACTAACTTCCTGAGGATTAGCAAAGCATTTCTTGAGCAGTAACCAGACTTGAAGGCAGGATGGCAGAGCAGAAAGAAGCTACGACCAGGAATCAGGAAACCTAGTCTAGAGTTCCAGCTCAGTCACTTACTAAACTGTGTGATCTTGAATAAGTCACTTTACCACTAAGAAGCTCAGTTTCCTCTTCAATAAAATGACAGGGTTGAACTAGACAGCCTTTAAGATCTCTTCTACCTCTGGCATTCAATGACTTTAAATCCCACCACCTCTTCTATGAATCCATCCCAGGCAACTCCAGTCTATAATGAACTTATTGCCTTCTGAACTCAGAGAACTCATTTTCTATGTACCTATGTATCTTGTCCCTCAAGCACCTTTTTTTCTTTATGTTGGTATTTCATTCTTTTTTTTTTTAACTTTTCATGTCTTTTCTTTGCTAAGCTTCTTGAAAATAGGGACTACGTCTCATCCCCTGTAGGCATCTCTTCCCAATACCTTGTATACAGTAGTTGTTCAAAAAGCATCTGTTAATATTGAGACACAGAATCCATAGAATGCAGTAGATGCAAAGAAGTCTTGAGAGTATGGACTTAGCAAAATGTTGTCTTTGGGAAATTTGCACTAAAGTTTGGAAGTGATACAGATTAACATAGTTTTGAGATTATAAATAAACAAACAGAATTGACAGTGTTAATCTACAAGTCATAAGCAGCAAATATGTATCCATAAAATGTTATAAATGTGTATTGTTTAACACTTAAAGTGATTAGTTTCTGGATATGGCTTTGGAAAATTCATCTTTAGATTCACACATTGAAGTTCAGATTAGGAAGTGCTTTTAAATCAGTCAACTAATCAACTACCATTTAGTAAGTATCTACCAGGTGCCAGGCACTGTGCTAAGTGCTGGGGCTACCAAACAAAAACACAAAAAAAATTCTTTCTCTCAAGGAGTCCACAATCTAATATTAGGGTTAGACTGGCTTGAATGCTGTGTAAGAGGCCATTCTAGCTCTGAGCAATTATCTGCTGTCCCATATCATAGATGCAAGACACCCCAATGTAACTTGAGTAAATAACACTCACCTTTATATAACACTGTTCAGAGGCCTAAATTTTAAAAATTCAATTATTTTCCATCACATACAACTTTATCAATTGAAACAGAACTCTGAGGCATCTCGTCAACTAAGAACATTCTCTAAATTCCTTGGGGGAAAATATCCCCATTGAAATATTAGCTACTGTTCACATAACAGATCTATGTACATATAAAAAAAAAATTTCATGAGTCAATACTAACCTGTTTCAGGTTTTAAAGCATCTTAGAATGATTCAAAAAGCAGGGGTGCTCAGTTCTTTTTTATGTCATGGGCCCCTTTGGTAATCTGATGAAACCTATGGTCCCCTTCTCAGAGTAATGTTTTTAAATGTGTAAAATAAAATATATAGGATTACAAAGGAAAGCAATTATGTTGAAATACAATTAATTTTAAAAAATTAAGCTCACAGAACCCATGTTAAGAACTCAACTCCTGCAATGTCTTGAGACTGGTTCAGGAGAATTAAGAGTTAAATCATAAATTCAGGCCAGGTTAAAAAGAAAAGCAAGCTATGTGTAACTGGCATCTGCAAAGTCATATACAACTTTCTTTTTCTGTCCTATTCTATATGGAGAAATGCCCATAGGAGAAGGGCAGAAGTAGAGGGATTTTTTTTTTTAATTCAAAATGAGAATAATTTTTGAAAAAGGAAATTCAAGCCAGGAGTAAACTTTTGCACCTTTGTTCTTTGTAGGAGCCTATGACTACTTGCTCAGAGTTTCTCTGAGGTCTAACCAAGGCCACAAAAAGCATACAGGCCCCAAATTAGCCATGGGATGAATCAGATTCTTCCCCCAACTTCTCTTTCTCCTTCCCTTGCCCCATCAACTAATTGCAATCTCAAAAATCCCAAAGTATAGAGCTAGAAGCAGATATAACAAATAACTCTATCAATCACCATCCTGGTGCCCCTGAAAAGTGAGGGAGCATCCCTAACATGTTGTGGCAATGAAACTTTTCCTATACAAAAAGGGAAGGCAAGAAAATCATGTTTAGAGGAGCTGCCATGTCTCTATTCTTCCAGTCTGGTGGAAGGCCATGCTACCACCCCAGTGTGAACACAGACCCAGAGATTTGCAACCTCTCTTATCTCCAGCCTGTGGCCTCTACCAGCTGTACAGAACATCCTTTAATAAATCTCATTTGGACACCTGAGTCTTCTGCATAGGTTTTCTACTTTTCTACTCCCTGCATGGACTCTGATTTATTACATGATCACCTGTTTGGACAGACCTTTGATGCCAAATGTAGGAAGTAAAACAGGTAGAAGAAATTGATTAATTCTCTTTCTCCTTTAAAATGCCTAGAATTCACACAAATAGCCTTCATTAAAATTGCTACAGTGAATGGCCCTAATGTAATTCAGATCAAGAGTAGGGTGCATTGGTGCCCCTTTATTGGGGCTAATTCACAAGCTAAGTGAAAAAATAAAGTATTGAGGTACTTAAGGGTTAATGGCATTTTCTTTCATTTGTTGCCTTTGATTCTCTTGGTGCTGCTCCAGCAAGCATATTCATTACTCTCACACAAAAGCAAAATAACACAATACCATCTACACCTACAGCACACATCTGAAAATAATTGCTGTCTCATATATAAACTCTGAGCCACAGGACTATACTTCCTCCCCTTGTACGTACATTTATAAACAAGAATGGAGAAGTTTAAAAACCATTTGCTGAAACTGGCACTCTAGAAAATTCTACTGGGACTTTCTTTAAAAGAATGTTTAACAGGCTGTAAAGATGGATTTTAATATGTACAGTGTTGACATGAATGATGCTTCCTTCTTTGAAACTGTTTCAACAGTTTCAAGAGGGGTAAGTTTTAGTAAGGAAATGGAAAGCAAAGAAAAATGCTTCCAATTTAACCTGTTAAGCTCCTGGGTAAAATCACATTCTGTATCACTGTAACATCCCACCATGATATATTTGCAAACGTTATACACAAAAGTAATGTGTGCATTTATATTTATATGTGCAAAGAGCTGTTATGTGGACTTACAAAGAATAAAAATGATGATGAGAGTAGTATCTAAGATCTGAATGGGACTTTTCTTCCAAGGAATTTAAATCTTAGTGTATCGTATTCTTCTTTGGCAAGATATAGAGTTTTTTTTTCAATAGATGAAGATGCATGTGATAAAAAATAAAGGTATTTTTCAATTTAGGCATCCAAATGGTGTGCTATAAGGGTGGGAGCATTGTTTATTTAACAAGGCTTCATCTTTTAAAAAAATAGCATTGTGTATTAACTTTTTTGATTTATCTGAATTTTAAAATCTCGCTTTGTTTTGGGGCAAGAAATTGGCAGATGGTCTCTTTTTATAGACTTATGGTGATAGAGAAGTTCAACATTATAAGGACCTCAGAGGCAACCTAATACAAATAATTCCTGCCAGAGAATTTCATCTACAAAATCCCTTGCAAGGCTAGTCATGAAGTAGTCATTCAGGCTTCAAATGAAGACCTTTAGTGAGGTGGGAAGCCATTACCTCCCAAGGCTCTTGGTTACCCTTTTGGATAATTCTAATTATTAGGAAGTGTTTTCTTCCATCAAACATAAAACAGTCTCTCTTCATCTTCTGTCTACTATTCTTAGTTCTTCCTTTTGGGGCCAAGTAGAACAAGTATGGGCAGCTAGGTGATACAATGGATAGAGCACCAGGCTTAGAGGCAAGAAAACTCATCTTCCTGAATTCAAATCTGGCCTCAGACACTTGCTAGTTGTGTGACCCTGGGCAAGTCACTTAACCCTGTTCACCTCAGTTTCCTCATTTGTAAAATGAGCTGGAGAAAGAAATGACAAACTATTCCAGTATTTCTGCCAAGAAAATCCCAAATGGGGTCACAAAGAGTCAGACACAACTGAGATGACTGAACAACAAAGAACAAGCATAACCTTTCTTCCACCTGACAGTTTTTCAAGTACTTGAAGTCTTTTCTCCCAGCTAAAAATCTGCAGTCCCTTCAACCATTTGTCCTATGTCATGGCCTTGAGTCCTCTCTATATCCTGGCTATACTCCTCTAAACCTTCTGGAAGTGACCCACTTAGATTCCTAGATCTTTCTTTACCTCAATGTTTTGTGTCATCTGCATATTTAATCCACATGCTATGACTTCATCCATGACCCAGATAAAAATGTTGGAAGGCTTGAGGTCAAAAAGAAATACTTTAAGCACTCTACAAGATACCTCCCTCAACATGAATCTATTAATGGCAATTCTTTGGGTAGCCATTTAACCCATTTTATATCCACCTGTATCTGTCAAAAGTTTTGCTAAAGTCAAAGTAGATCATATCTACAGCATTCTCCTGCTCTACCAGTATTATAACCCTTAAAAAAATACAGTGAAGTTGGTCTGATATAACATGTTCTTGTTGCCTCTTGTATATGGTCATAAACTACACCCTTAGTAACACATCCTAGAATATGTCCAAGAATTGAAGCTAAGCTCGTCAACCTAGCACTTAACACAGTGCCTGGCACATAGTGGATTCTTAATAAATGTCTATAGATTGATTGACCTATAGTTTCTAAATGCCATTCCCTTCCTTTTCTTGAAAGCTGAGACATTTTCCCTCTCTAGATCAATACCACTCTCATTCTCCATGATCTTTCAAAGATTTCTGCTAGCACCTCAGCTATCACATTGGCTGGTTCAGCATCCTGGGATATCTTTAACCTGATGATTTAAATTCATTGACAGCAGCTAAGTATTCTCTTACTATATGCTTATTTATCTTGAATTTAAATAGTCTAGTAGCCATTTTGTTCTGTCCTTTCTAATGCAAAGATTATTCTCCCCAGAAAAGAAAATAAGTAAAACAGTAGTTGAGTAATTTTCTCTTCTATCTGTCATCTGTTATCATAGTCCTATCCACATGAACAGCAGCCTATCTCTTCTTTAATCCTCTTCTCTTTCCTTAGAATAGAAAAAAAAACCTCTTTTGTCCAGAGCATTCATTGTTAGCCTTTATGCACTCTGACATTCTTCTATAGTCATTTTCCATTACCTATCCTTGTTTCTATCTCCAACCTTGTCTTTCAACTCCAAATTGGTCAATGAATTCCTTGGCATCCATCCACATCAGTCTCTTTAGACAATTCCTCTTTTCTACTTCAATGGAATTTTTCCCTCTTTTGCCTTTAGAACTTTATTCCTTAAACTCTGTTTAATGAAATAACCAATGATGATTCCAGACAACCAGCGGTGAAACATATTACCTCCTTTCATTTAGAAGAATCAGACATAAATTTCTGGACACAGCTAAGATGGGAATTTGTTTTGCTTGATTTTTCGCATTTGTTACAGGATTTTTTCCAACCAGAGGGGTTGGAGAGGAGAGGAGAACTAGCTGCAGAGACGTCAAAAGGAAAAAGGAAAACAAGATGGCTGTTGAAACATTTTTAAATGCACAAAAGACACCAGAAAGAGGGCCAAAAGGCAGCACAGACAAGCAGGACATCTTTGGAAATTGCATACTGGATTTATTATATTCTTAAAAGGAAAATCAAACTGCATAATAGAGATTTGTGGTTTCATGTACAATTTTCTTTTCTGGTTTAATTTTGTATATGAAGATGATCATTTTAGCCAGCATTCGTTAAGTTCAGAATAAAAATAATTTCTTTAAAAAATGATTCATTCTTGAGAGCTTCCCATTCTTCTTGAGCTGGCTTCACCTCTGAAATCTAACCCCTTTGTTTTAAAGTCTTTGAAGTCTGCTTTCCCAAAATCTAGGGTTGATGTCAGATTATTCTCAGTTTTCCTCTCCCTCAACAAAAAATTCTAACGTGAAGCAGTCACCTTTCTCCACCATTCCCATCATTTTTATTTCAACTTTTATTTCCTCTTTATTAGTCAAAATCAAGTTCAGAACAGCAGCTCCCCTTGTTGCTTCCTCCACTTTTTGAAGAATGAAAGTGTTATGAGGGTGTAATGAGGAACTGACCCATCAGCCCAATGAGCTCAAGTATGCTCAGAAGGTTTGGCTTATAAATCCCCACACAGATTTTGAAAAATATACATATTTTGTAAATGTTTCTGGTCTACCAGATGCAGGTTGACTATACAGCCAATCTAAATTTAAATGGCAATTTAAAAGACCCTAGTCAGTAAGGGCAATGTTCTTACTGGGGGCTGTTTCTAGAATATTTAACACTGGAGGATGTGCATGAACTGCTGAATCCCTTTGGGTGATTCTCACCAGTAGAGGGCATGAAATTGAGAGTGCATTGCCTTGCTATTGCTTCTGTCTTTGTTGTGTCTATTCTTTCTTGCTTTTAAGTGAAGATTAGAGATGACTATTTCCTTGTAAGTTTCTAAAGGTCAGAAGATCAAGCTACCAGGAGATCTAGGAACAGAGTCTGTTCTGAGTTTAGAGATCAGATAGTCCATTATCAGTACCCCAAAGGATGACTTTTGGAATCCTGCCCATGGTTAGGAGACGGGCCCATTTTGAATCTGGTAGGATCAAACCTATGGAGAAACTGTGCTAAGTTCAAACCCACTCTCCCTAAGGACAGAACTGGTATACTGAAGAGATTGCCCCAGATGTTGGGAGGAAATGTTTGGTACTTCTGTTCTGGCTATTATGGAACTAGGTCATTAACAGTAGGGGGAACAGAGATCCAATCAGCTTTCTCAAAATGGTTCTAACTGGCTTCAGCACACCTCTGAGCCATCTCACTCAAGTTTTGGTGATACCTATAAGTACAAAATTGCCTCTTTATTTTAGGGACCTCTAGTTTATCTTACTTATTATTCACACATTGTGCATTCACTTATAGACATGACCATGGGTTTTATTGTTGGCTCTTTCTTGAATTTCGTCACCTGTGAATTACAGGATATCTCTACTACTAGTATAATAGGGGCAGCTAGGTGGAGCAATGAATAGAGTGCGGGGCCTAGAGTCAGAAAGACTTATTTTTGTTGAGTTCAAATATGGCCTCCGACACTACTAGCTATGTGACCCTGGGTGAGTCACTTAATCCTATTTGTCTCAGTTCCTCATCTGTAAAAAATGAGCCAGAGAATGAAATGGCAAACCACTCCAGTATTTTTGCCAAGAAAATCTCAAATGAGATCATGAAGAGTAAGATAGGACTGAAACAACTGAACAATAACAATCTTCCTACAGGGAGCAGTTACTCCCTGTGGTATTTAGTTCGGTTGATACAACCAATTTTTTAACTCTTAATTCCCTCCCAGTTAAAAGTCTTCTTCATAGAATTTTAACTAACAGGTGTGTTTATTTTATTAATTTCTAATTTGTAAATAAGGCAGTTGAAAGTAGGATGAGTTGTTTGGTTTAAAAATTAAAGAGGGACTTACTAGCTGTGTGACCCTGGGCAAGTCACTTCACCCCAATTGCCTAAAAAAAAAATTAAAATTAAAGAGGGAAACCACAAACCCTTTCCTTTTCAATCAGCAACTGTGCTACTCTCACAGATGACACAATGGATAGAGTGCTGGGCCTGAAGTCAGAAAGATCCATCTTCTTGGGTTCAAATCTGGCTCAGACCAAGTTCTTCAGTCTTCATTTTCAAAGAGGACCAATGACATCCTGTCTTGACTTGAGCTTGAATTGTATTTAAGTGAGGCAAAGTTGCACAAAGTCATAAGCCTTACTCTTTTTTCCAAGAGTCATCACAGTCCAATGGCAAGACAACAGTCGGGACAATTGGTGATGGCCCAGGATTCAGTGGATGACCTTGGTATCTTCAATATCTGACCCTCTAAGCACTCCACACCACCTGCTTCAGTTGCCTTCTTAACCACTGGAACAAATTGTTCTCATCTATTTATTCTGCCATCCAAGTATGGATATTGATCTGCTCCAGAAAGAGGGTACTGGATGCAGAGATTATATCTAGGTTTAAATCTCAGTTCTACCAGGAAGTTTAAATAACTTGTCCATGCTCATGCCATGTAATAAGTGATAGAGCTGAGATACATTTGAGCACCCAACTGCACAGCACTCCCTGACAGATAGACAACTAACAGCCATTTATACGTTGGTTTGGAGAGCTTTAGACTACATTTTTACCATAGTTACCAAGCCATAAATGAAAATTAGGTTCCCATTCAAGCTCACAGTATCCAACCAAGTCCATGATGCCACTGAGACCTAACTATTCTTTATAATGTTACTTCTAAAGGAAAATGTGTTCTGAAACACATGGAATTTGGAACATTGGAAACATAGCTCTCTCTTCCACCCTACCCCACCTTATCACAGCTGTGGCAGCTGGCCAGCCATGAGAGTTTCAAACTAACAAAGAGGATGAAATGTAGCCCCACAGGGCACATTCCACCTCCCTCTCCAAAGTCACCATAACCATTGGTCTCCCAGTCAAAAAGGAGTACAGTGACTGGAAAAATACTTTATGCTCTTCAAAGCTTTCAGGATATTCCTGTCCATAACAAAGCATGGTGCAATCTTTCATTATAAAGCATTCACAGAATCATACACTTTTAGCATACGGTAAGGACTTTAAAATCCAATACAATTCAATAAATTTATAATTCCTACTACGTGAAGAGCACTTAGGCTCATTCTAGGAAAAAACATATCACATTTAGATCATATGTTAAAGTTTATAAAGCACATTCCTCACAACCCTGTGAAGTAGGCAAATATTATTAACCCCATTTTACAGATAAGGAAACTGAGGCTTAGAACTATTAGGTGACTTGCCCATCAACATACAAAGAATGAGTTTTTGAGCAGGAATTCAAGTCTAAGTCTCCTGATTCCAAGTCCAATGTTCTTTCCAAGAAACTTGCTGCCTCTGCCCCAAAGTTACTTCTTCAACTTTACATGGGAGGAAACTGAAGCCCAAAGATGTAAAGCCACTACACAGGTCTGCATACTGGTTTTTGCAACTGGGAAATGTTTTTGTATGGACATTAAATGAACTTTCCACTTTTAGGATGTGCCAAAACTATCAGAGAAAGATAAAATGAGGGTAAAATCACAATCACTAATGTCAAAATACTTCCCTAAACATCTAATGAAGACAGTTGTTTTAGGAAAGATATCAATTGTTCCAGCAAGAACCAAGTAACATGGAGCAGCTAGGTGGCGCATGGATAGAGTACTGGTCCTGGAGTCAGGAGCACCTGAGTTCAAATCTGGCCTTAGACACAAAACACTCACTAGCTGCGTGACTCTGGGCAAGTCACTTAACCCCAATTGTCTCACCAAAAAAAAAAAAAGAACCAAGAGAGAGAATTTTTGTGAAAATGTGGCAGAGCAAAACAAAGTCTGATTCACAATCATTTCAGTAAATTTAGTGAGAACAATCAGGTCATCAATCTCTTGACAAAATTAATCAAAAACAACTGCTTATCATCATAAAGGCAAAATAAGCAGTTAATGAACTAAATGTCTCATAGTGTTAGAAGGAATTGTCTAATCCAAGGGTTCTTAACCATTTTGTGTATCATGCATGATACACAAACTGGTGAGGCCCATGGATCCTTTCTTAGAATGTTTTAAATAAACAATAAATATTTTAAATAAATAATAATGTTTTGAATTACAATTAAATTAATTAATTAAATTTGATTAATTAATATTTAAAATGATAATGTTTTAAATAAATGAAATACCTAGGATTCTAAAGGAAACTAATTATATTGAAATACAGTTATCAAAATATCTTTAAAAGAAGTTCATTTACCCTAGGTTGAGAACTTTAATCTAATACAACCTAATAATTTTACAAAAAGATACTGAATCTCTAGGAGGGTAAATGACTTGTCTAAGATGATACAAGGAGTATCACAGGTAGGACTTGATCCCAGGTTCTCTGACTTTAGGGCAAATGCTGCTTTGTTCCTATGATGTAATATAGAATCACAACAGCAAACAGAGGGAGATACTTCTATTGCATGTAATGTAGGCTTCTAAAGAAACTTCCAGGTTATGCTCATACCTCCACCATCTCATGCAACCCTATCTCTTTTCTAGGAGCCTGAGAGATTAAGGGTCATAGACAAAGCCATATTAGTTAATGGATAACCTCAGTGGATTAAGAATTGATGGATTCTGTGTCTTTCTCTGTTAGTGACTCTGTGTAGTAATGAAAGGATAATAATACCACTTTCCTTCCATCAAATGGAAAAGGTCACTTTCACTATGTACCTAAGCATGGTATTTGGAGAGTTTGCTTTGAAATTTTTACATGATAAATGCAAACGATGCCTGGCGTCCCATCTTTGTCCTCTGTGGGTGCTCAACAGACCACTGAATAGTCTATCTTTGGTTTTCATTGTTACAATTAATCTTATTTGTGCTTTGTGAGTATGATCTGATCTCTGGATGGATATTGCATAAAATCAAAATGAATTGTAAACTCAAAGAAGGCAGCTCTATTAGCATTTTATTGTATGCCTTCTCATAATGTGGCTCTATAAAGGGAGGAAGGAAAGTAGAGTGAGTGGGGAACACATTTGTAGTCTCCGTGTGCTGTTTCTAATGTCTGAAATTCCTTCATGTAGGTCCCTAGAGTTGTCAGGACAACAAAGGCCACAGAAATGAACCCTTAAAGAAGGTTATTTCCACGACTACTGAAAGGGATTCTGGAGTGATATCACCATACAGGTCATTAAAATGCCTATAAAATTGCTCATAAGTAAATGATCAGGGAAAGATTTTCAGCCATGGTCCAAGTGTTCCTAAGTTGGGCAATGCCCTAGTGTGGTATAACCCTACTTGTTACTCTTGGAATTTTTAGCCAAGAGATTGAATTAAAGCATACCAAGAAAACCAAGTCTGTCACACCCCACTGAGCTATCTTTTAAACTGATGCCCCAGTATTTATTCTTTTCATTATGATCTTTACCTTAGAATAGTTTCTTCTTATTCTTACAAGTAACTAGCTTTTTTTTTCTTTTGAATCAGCCTTTCATCTTCATAGTTAAATTAGAAGGTGAACCAGCCTGTTCCCATGAAATATTGTCCTAGTTCATCTTGTACACAATGACAGTGATGACTGTTTTGTGGAGGGATTTAACAGCAACCAAGATTTGCCATTGAAAATTAACCTTCCTCTCTTCTATCAGGTCAAAGGGATTCCTAAAAGGGAAGAAACTATTCCATATGCCCCTGAAAACTATGTTGTCTTGACTCTCCAGTCATCTGATGGAAGACTTTGAATTTCACACTTCCCCAGGCAACTAGGGTGACCACACATGTGAGTAATGAGGAGGCTTCGGTGCCCCAGTCTCACGGCCTGAGGTCAGAAGCACCATCGGTAATGACAGTCGGTGCAGTAGTTCAGAGGAACAAATATATTCACAAAAGCAGATTAGGTTGAGACATTCCATACAAATTGTGATACGGGCACCCTTCTCTCTTTCCTCTTTTCCAGCTACTCTTTATGTTGTGCCTTCCCCTGTTAGAATGTAAACTCTTTGAGAATGTGAATTTTTATTTTTATATTCCCAGCAGCTGACATAGTACATGGCAAATACTAAGTATTTATAAGTAAGCCATTAATAAATGGCTTATCCATCCATCTATCCATCTATCTATCTATCTATCTATCTATCTATCTGCACCAGTTCAAATGTCTAGTTAGCATTGGGAACCCTGGGCCTGGAAATGGAAGAAATGGAGAGGAGTGGGCCTGCGGCCATGGAAATAAAATCCTCCGACTGCTTCTTCTAAATTGCTTATTTCTCTTTGGCACTAGAACTTAAAGCCACTTCAAGAATGTTCATAGGGAAAAGATTGGACACAGAGAATAAAGTTTTATTAGAAACCACAGATTTGGTATTTGGTGTTCAACATCAAGCCACTTGGTCCAGGAATTAAAACAACCTTTAAAAAAAAATTTTAATACCTATCTGCTCTGCCCTATGGGCCCTATTAGATTCCATTTCCTTTGCCTTATTGTAGCAAATGCTTCTAAAGATTTTAAATTATTATTTCTTTAAAAACAAACTGTCCCAATTTCATCAAGGATGTTACACAGAGGGAAAGAAATAAGCATTTAAAAGGAAACAAAGAACCTTCATCTTGGCTTCATTATTAGCCTTTATACTCTGACCTCCATTTTAGCTGAGTAATTTCTTGGTAAAGAAGAGGAAGTGGGGGGAAAGGCACAGGGAGGATTATCTGGGAAAGCTCATTGCAAAAGTGTTACTGTTGTTGTTGTTGTTGTTGTTGTTTTGGAAAGGAAAATTTTTACTTAACACACTTAATTTTTTTTTTGTTTAATGCTCCCACACAATTTTGTTTGCTTACTATATGCCCCACCCACTCAACTTGGGTACACCTAAAAAGCTACCTTAAGACCATCCCACTCAGATAGATACAAACCTCCAAACTGAAGCAAATGCAGCAAATTGATTGAATATCATTATAAAAACCAAAATGAACCTCCAAGCTCTCTCCCCACATCCCCCCGTGAACCAGCCCACAAATCAATCAACAAATATTTAAGGAATCTTTTTGTCATACAAAGCATTGAACTAAGCATTGACGTACAATTGCACAGGAAAACAGGCTCAAAACTAATTAAGCCGGGGACTAGAAAAAAGCCATTCTACTGAATATATTGAGGACATGAATGGAGGAGCTGTCTCCAGATTAGATTGTTCTCTCATTCTGTCCCAGGCCCAGAATGAGCTGGGACTCCATAGCCAAGCTCCTGGCCTCTGCTGCCCTCTAGTGGCAAGAGATGGCGCTCTCAAAACAGCATCTCAGCCCATGCTTTTCTTCACTTTCCCTTACCTCATCTGTTTCAGGAGTAAATTCTTTTCTTTTGGGAGGCTGTCCTGCTCCTGGCCGAAAGGCTCCCATCGGGATGTTGATATTCGCCTGTGAGAGAAAAACACTGAGAGATTGGCCACAGGAAAATAATGAGCCTGTAGTGAATTCCCTGAAAGACATCTTGCTGCTCAGCAGACTCCTAGAGAGGGGAAGGGGCTGGGGAGAATGAATACAGGTATTGAATTTTCAAAGGAAGGGTGACACCCTCTTGTGTTTGTTGTAACAGAACTATCAGCATGTCAGGCCAAAGTTATTTATAGTCAACCTCATTACTACCCAGTGGTTCTACCCTTCAGGATTATGGAGTATGAACTGAAGACAATAATGGTTGTCATTTCTTGGAATACATAGCTCTTTCCTGTTCTACTCTTTTCTGTCCATGATGGGAATGCATATTCCCTAAGCACAGAGAGGCAAGCATCCTCTGTAGCCTGATTGGAATCTCTTCCATACCTCCACATTTGCCCAAGGCTTTTCTCTGCAGTGTAAGGCAGATTTAGCTAGACTAGACAGTCTCTTTCCATATCCTCATTCTATAAAAGTTCACAGACATTACCAGCATATAAATGAGTCTTTACTCTGCATTATGTAGTCATTTGGGGTAGTGATTGAGAAGGGCAGCAGACTGGGGAATCAAGGCTGCTGTATATCATTCAGATGATTTAATATAGTAATTATACTAATCAACAACATTCTAGGATTATGATATTAAACTTAAGCACCCTAAATTTTAAAACTCCTTAGGAAAAATGTTAAGACACTATGCATTTTATAGAGCCACTTATGAATGAATGAATGATAAAGCATTTATTAAAGGTTGAGGATGTGCCAAGCACTCTAGTAAGCCCTTGGAATACAAAAAGGGAAAAGTGAGATAGACCTTGTACTCAAGAAGCACATATTCTAATAGGCAGAAATGGCAAAAATAAGGGAATTCAGCTGCGGGGCATATGGAAAGGCCCAAAAGGACTAAGTTCAGTGTGGAGTGGAAGGCAAAACCGAGGGATTGTAAAAGTCCATCAACAAGTCCATCAACAAGTCCTATGACAGTGTGTAAGGGTCTAGAAGTTATAGTGGCAGAGCAAATAATAGGACCCCACAGGATCTTAGGACCCAGTGGCAGGGCAGATGGTAAGACCTGGTGATCCTCCATTTGAAACCTAATAGTTTGGATTTGAAGGAAATATTTCATTTGAGCTTCACAATGCCCTTTTAAGTGATACCATATCCCCATTTTACAGACAGAGAAAATGAATTTTAGAGAGGTTAAGTTATTTATTTGCTAATGGGCACCCAGCTAATGTCAGAGAAAATATTTGAGCTCAATTCTTCTAACCTCTCTGTGCCTCAATTTCCTCATCTGTAAAGTGAGATACTTGAACTTGATGGCCTCTAAGGACTCACTCAGCTCCAAATCTGATTCTATGACTCCATGTACAATATTCTATGCACTACTCCATTTTCTATTTCTCAAGTAAATGAAATATTTGAAAGGCAACATAAAAATATCTTTATATATCATAGGTCATGGGAGTTTTCGATGTCAATGGTCATTGGTTTGGTTAGCTTATGAGTTCTCTTTAATGATATATATAAAGATTGTTTCCTGAGCAAAGAGAGTAAAGAAAATTTCCTAGCACTTACGTTACGTATTAGATGATTATATTAGAATATACAGTTTAATTTCACAGAGTGTATACCCTTACCACCCCCCCAAGAAAAGTGAATAAAAGCTTTGAGAGGGAAAAAAAGAACTTTTGGATAGAATTTTTAAGGTTCAGACTCATTAGATGAGAAGTTAAAAGATATACATGTGAAAGATCAATGAAGGGAGGAATTTAAAAGACCCAGAACGTTACTTCTTGGAATCACATGCTAATGACACTTTTTGAAACAAGTTTTTGAAAGTTTTACCTCTTTTCTCAAACTGAATGAACTGATAGATCAATATTCTACCACTTCAATTTTTTTATTTGTTTGTTTTTGCAAGACAGTTGGGGTTAAGTGACTTGCCCAGGGTCACACAGGTAGTAAGTATCAAGTATCTGAGGCTGGATTTGAACTCAGGTCCTCCTGACTCCAGAGCCAGTGCTCTATCCACTGCTCCATCTAGCTGTCCCCACTTCAATGTTTTTGACAATACAAAGTACACCCTCCAATAGTGTAAATTATAACCTATCAGTCCTATGTGGTTTTTGTCCATGTCTTCTTACAGCCCTTCCATAGAAGATCAATCAATGCACAAAACCCAAGGTGATTCCCAGTGTCTTGGAGAACATCCTAGACTGGGTGAAAATAGAAGAGGGATCCTTTTAATAGACAATGTTCTCCAGATTCTTCCATCAGTACAATACAGATTGCTTGCATCAAGTCCAGAAGCATTATAGGGTTGACTCAATGAGACCTATAACTACTGAAAAGAGATCAGGCAGATAAACTAAGAGGATGAGGAATAGGTATAATAGCTAGTGTTTACATTGCACTCTAAGATTTGCAAAACACTTTACAAATATTCTCATTTTATCCTCATAACAACCTTGGTAGATTGTTAATATTATCCCCAATTTAAAGACAAGGAAAGTGAGGCAGGCAGAGGTGTAGGTCACACAGCCCAGGGTCACACAGCTAGTAAGTGTCTGAAGCCAGATTTGAACTCAGTTCTTCCTCACTTTAGGCCCATAGCTACTGTGCCACTTTGATGCATACTGCCCACGTTAAGGCATGTAGTTGGATGGGCAGTCCACTGGCAGTGCATTAGCACATAAATCTTGGTTGTAGACATTCAAGGTGGATAATGAGGTGGGGGCTACATTGGATAAGAAGAGTAGAACATAGCACATTTGGGAAATTGCGCACCATTTTTAATAGTTCCGAACTTCTCATTATAGCAAATTCAGATTTATTTAACAGGAATGTTTTCTTGATGAATTTGTATAGATGTGAATCATGGACCAATATGATCTCAGAATAATCAAAATCCTAAGTAACCTTTAGGGCAATTGAAAGATGGGTGGTAGATGTAAGTAGGTGATAGCTGATCATTAATGATGACTTGTATGTGATAAAAGCCATAAAAAAAATCATGAGTGATTGGAAAAGAAGGTGGGTCAGTTCTTAAGGAAAAGGAAGGAATAACACATAAATAAGACAAGTATTTCATTGCTACACATGAAATATCAAAAGACCTGGAGGAATACCACTAGCATGTTGGAGAGACTGTCTCTACAGAAGATTTCTGGGGGAAAAAATTGTTGTTGTTGTTCAGTTGTATCTAACTCTTCATGACCCCATTTGGGGTTTTCTTGGTAAAGAGACTAGAGTGGTTTGCCATTTCTTTCTCCAGCTCATTGTATAGATAAGGAATTGAAGCAGAGTTAAGTGACTTGCCCAGGGTCACACAGCTACTAAGTATCTGAGGCCAGATTTGAACTCAAGAAGATAAGTCTTCTTGACTTCAAGCCACTTCAAGCACTCTATCTATTGTGCCACCTAGCTGCCCCTTCTAAATATGGACAAGAATTTCAAAGAATGAGAAGACATAAATGGATTGCTATCTGTACCAGTGGAGAGAGTGACCACATGAAAGAGACCATAAATATCAAAAGATCAAAAGGGCAAAAAAAAAAATCTAAAGACGCAGCTTTTAGTAGTGCAAAAACATACTAGAGCCAGGATACCTTGAATCCAGTCAAGATTTGCTGTAGAACATTAAGGAAGAAATTTAACCTCTCTGGGCTTTATTTTACCCATCAGTTGGAATAAATTATTAATTAGGCCCCAAATTCTATGACCTGTTTCTTCAATAATGCAAAATTAAACATAAATACTAAATACATCAGAAAAAAGTAAAAGTTGTATTTTTCACATAAACAGAATCAGGACACATATGACCAAAGCAAACTAAGTCATGCTTTCAGAAAAGGCTATTATGTGCAAAACTATGCATTTTGGTATACTTCTGCAAGAATTGCTATTTTATTACACTCAAGTATATTTTAGTCACATTCACCTTATGAAGTCTTACCTAGTAGAGGCCCTTAGGAGACTTGCCTTACTGAACAGATAAGAACGGTTTGTGGGTTTCATAGCAATTATTTGTATTTGTAGGTTCTTGAAAACAGTTGATTTCCTTAAGAATATGAAATTCATTGGTGTGAACACTGTAAATAATGGCAGGAAATGCTTGACACCTACAACTCTAATTTTATAAACAGAGGTAAGAGTACCTAAAAGAAGAAACTGCTAGGTGTTATTGTAATTTTTAAAACATGTATTCACCATCCTGAGGGCAATGTTTATTTCTACCCACAAAAAAAAGTGGAATAAACAACCTGCTGTAGTTTTTAATCTAGATTACATAAGTAATTGAGAACCTGATGTTTACCAACACTGAACAAGAATACCTTCAAGTTTTATGTCCCCTGAAAGAGAACGAGGCAGCATTGCAAAGAATGATGGGTATGTGATAAAAGGACCTGGATTCCAATTCCTGCTCTGTCGCTGACCTTGGGCAAATCATTTAATATCTATGGACTTTAGTTTCCTCTGCTATAAAATGGGAGTCAGAGTTGGGGGAAGGCAGCCAGACAAAATGACCTCTAAGGTCCCTTCTACCTCTAAATATGTGATCATAGTAGTTACGAATTCCCACATTTATGTTATGGAAAAATTATATATATATATATATATATTTATATTTAGTAATCATGGATCGCTCTTACCTCACTGATTAGGAAGGATGCTAAGCTGTTTCCACAGAATACAGCTCCTTTGTAAGAGGAATACCTACCAAGTACATGAGCAAATATTTGGTAAGAGCACAGAAGTCTTCAAACCAAAAGAGAAGATACTGAGAATCAATCCTTAGGAATTTCAGGTGTGTATATCAAATATGAATCAGTCTTGGAAAGAAGGAAGGTAAACAAGCATTTATTAAGTACCTACTATGTGCCAATCACTGTGCTAAGTGCTTTACAAATATTATCTCATTTGATCCTCACAACAACCCTGACAGTAGGTGCTAATATTATCTACATTTTACAGTTGAGGAAACTGAGGCAGACAGAGACTAAGAAAGTTGTCCAGAGTCCTGTAGCTAGTAAGTTCCTGAGTCTGGATTTGAACTCAGGTCTTCCTGACTCCAGACCCAGAATTCTATTCATGGAGGCACCTAGATTGAATTCAAATGGGTGGAGGAGAAGTTCCAAATGGGAACTAAACTGGAAAAATATTATTTGCTCAGAGGTTAACTAACTGAAGTGAGGTCATCCCCACTGCAGCACATTTATTAATTCCTGATATGTGCATGACTTCCAAAGAGATAAGTGAGTTAACATGTTGACATTTTTTTCATAACTAATAAAATCTAAAGAAGCATACTTCCTGTATACTTAGAGTGTGGAATAGTGATCAAGAGAACCCCTAATCAATTTGGTGGGTACCCCAATCCACTTGATGAAATTATAGAATGTGGACAGACTGAGAAGCATGAGCCTTGTTGGGAAGTCACAGTGAACTCCTCTGATCGGTCCCTAGTGACTAAGGCTGCATCAAAGATTGCTAACTGAGAGTCTGGGGCTATTCAGTCAAAGGGCCACACTTGAGGACCTAGAGGGCCATATGTGGCCTTGAAGTCACAGGTTCCTTAGCCCTGGGTGGGGATAGATTTGTTAAAGTAACCTCTCTGAACCACAGTCTATAAGAGCTAGGAGAAATGTTTCCATCTTTTTCTCTTTTTTCCCTTATCACAAAATTTCTATCCCTTAGCCTTTCAGCAAGGGGATGGGGAAAGGATGTCTCTTCCCTCCTCTGCCTCCTCCTCACCACCACCAGCTGAAGGAACGGTGGTGCCTTACAGCAGACGCATGTTCAATAAGAACTTCCCCAGAGTTGTATTGGATGGGAGTTTCTAGAACACTCAATTCCCAGGTGCTTTTCCTGTCTTTCATTTCCTTTTCTGAGTCTAGGTCAGCAAAGAGCAAACAAGATAAATGGCACTTATTCCAGCCTTGACAGTTATCTTGTGGGGTAAGAATTCCTAAGTTTAGCGCCCAGGTGTCAGTTGACCAGAGGGAGGAAATTTTCCATAACAGCACATTTCTCAGAGGAGAGAAGGACCATTGCCAGGATTGCCCTGTATCCGGAGAGCTAAAAAAAAATAATGCCGGCTGGTCAGAAGATCTAGACCTTGCCAGCCCTCCATGGTAATTGTTATGGGTTTCATAGATAGCACAGGTCTGAGGGGAATGGGAAATATCTATTTAGAAGTTACACAAAAAGTCTTTACCTTCCCAGGGGTGGGGGGAAACAGAGAAAAAAATTGAGTGTTTTATGTTTCTTATGTTGCTCTTTATCCCTGAGTCCTTTCCACCTTGTGTCTTCTGTGGTGGACTTTTGTTTTAAACTTTCCTATACCTGATACACTGACTACCTTTGTGGAAAGGTACCCTATTGCCCAAATTTGAGGAGCCCCTCCCACTTTTCAGCTTCCTTTTGCATGCTATCTTTCCCCAATAGATTATAAAGTCAAAGGCTGTCTTTTTTTCACATTTGTATCCCCAGCATGTAGCACAGTACCTGACACATAATAGGCACTTAATAAATGTTTATTGACTAACTAATTTACCCTATTCATGATCCATGCCTAATCTTTGTTTTAGAAATTTCCCCATTTCAATTCAGGCTAGGGATACAGCCAGAGAAACAGACACACTTTTTGGTATTAGTACCCCCCAGGATAGGCCAGGGTCACTGTGAGCCCAGAACCTTCCTCAGGTCCTGAGCCACAGGGTACAGATAAATAAAAGGGGTTACTAGTGCGACATATTCAATGAAACAGTATGGACCCATTTCCATAGGATTTCATGTGACCAAATTATCATGCCCTAAGACTGACTTGGGGTTAGAGGGGGAGGCAGTATCCCCAGTGTAAATTGGCTGCTCAAGCTTTCATCACATGTGAGGGAAATGGAGATAGTGGAAATATGGGAATTGGGAATCAGAAGATCTGTGTGAGAGTTCCATCTCTGCCAGTAACTTACTTTGGGCACATTACCTCACCTCTCTTGGTCTCAGTTTTCTTATCTGCATAAGTAGCATATATCTTGCCATATAATATATATATATATATATATATATATATATATATAAAAGATGACTTTGATGTCCATGTCCAAACTTTTTATACAGATCTATATTTTGTCCAAACTTTTTATACAGATCTATATTTTGAGAAGGGTCTTCAACATAAGTTCATAAAACTATATGGGCTAAAGGCAGAAAATTAGTAAAGACTAGTCTGAAAGATGTTGAGATAGTTACATGAATAGTTTGTTTTTCAGGGAGCTTAACACTTAAAGAAACTATGCCAAAATGTTTTTAACACAAATGCTACCTAGAGAATTCTGAGTGATCACAGGCACTGAATTAAAAATTTCAGAATTCAGTATTTAGATAACATGATATACAGTAACATAGTTACAAGCCATAAGTTCTCAGATAACTAGACCTTACCGCCCCCTCAAGCTGTTATCTCATATCCCTGCTAACTTTCTCAACCAAATTCCTAGAAAAGAATTCACTGTCTCCTCGCTTCCTTACTCCACTCCACTCTTGCTGATTTCTCAGCCCCTTGTAATCTGGCTTTGGGGCTCATAATTCAACAGAAACAGCTCTCAAAAGTTGTCAGTTGATCTCTTAATTGCCAAATCATGTGTACTTTTTTTGGGCCTCATCCTTCTCAACCTATCTAAGGAGACTATCTTCTTAGTTCAGGCCCTTACGACCTCTTGCATAGGTTATTGCAATGGCCTTTTAATTGGTGTGGGCAGCTAGGTGGCAGAGTGGATAGAGTATTGGGCTTGGAATCAGGAAGACTCATCTTCCTGAATTCAAATCCAGCCTCAGACACTTATTAGCTATATTACACTGGGCAAGTCACTTAACCCTGTTTGCTTCAGTTTCCTCATCTGTAAAATGAGCTGGAGAAGGAAATGGCAAGCCACTCCTGTATCTTTACCAAGAAAACCCCAAAAGGCGTAACAAAGAGTCAGACACAACTGAAAAACAACTGAACTCAACCTAATTGTACTCTCTCCACTTCAGCCCGCCAGTGATTTTCCTTATGTATAACTCTATGTCACTTCCTTACTCCTCTGATGAGTTAGTAAAACCCTTCACAACTTGGCTCAAACTATCTTTTCAGCCTTGTTGTATAATACTCTCCTTCCCACATTTTGTAACCCAGCCAAAGTGTTCTCACTGTTCATCACACATAATACTCTATCTCCCATCTTCATGCATTTGTCCTGGTTTTTCCCCTGGAATCCACATCCTCCTCACTGCCATCTTATTGAATCCCTATCTTTCTTCAAAACCCAGATCAAGCACCACCTTCTCCCTGAAGTCTCTCTGATACTCCCCTCCCCCACCAATAGTTGGTGCCCTCCTTCTCAAAATATCTTGGATTTAACTTTTTTGTATATATTTGTATTTATTTACTTTAATTTATGCTGTATGTATATATGTATTCGTATGGGTATATAAATGTGTGTACATATATCCATTAACTTGCGGTGTAACCACACAAGCAAAAAAGTTCTCTTGGTGACTTCATTTTCCCATCTGTAAATTGGACACAAGGTATTTTACCTCTTTTATTACAGAATAATGAGCTAATTTTCTAAACACAACAAGGTACCCCAAAACAAAAAAAAAATCAACCAAGGTCACTGATTATAAATAGTTATAAAACTGGCCAAGGAGCTCCTCTGTAGTCATGTAGACTCATTATTATAACAGCAGTTCTGAACAAACACAAAGGAAATCAGCCTTTTTCTTAATGCAATTGAACAAACTCTCATCATCCTCCCCTTTTCCTTTTCCTTTTCCTTTTCCTTTTCCTGTTCTGTAGTTACCTCTGCCAGACATTTCAAAAAACCCTCCTGCCTCAGCTGGCATAGCTCATCACTTTTCCAAGCGAGGTATTGCTATTTACATCCTAGAAGTTGGGGATGGAAAAGATCGATTAGATCTCTAGGCTTGTCCTCTGCCAGAACTGGGTTAAGTTCCCTAATAGGCAACCCATCTGATGTGAAACTGATCCTACAATTGATCTCAACAGATGGACAGGAGTAAAAATGAAGTTCTTGTAAGCCAATTCCTTCACTCTCTTAATTATTTGTATTGCTCTCTGCATGGCCTCCTATTTGGCCCTATCTTTTGGATAGTGAGGATTCCAGAAATGCTATTCCCCTATATAGTCAGTAACCTTCATTGCATTCAATGGAATAAGGTGTCTTTCCCAACTCTGTTGGACTTGGGGTGTTGCCATTGAACACAGTTGGTTCTTATTTGCCATTGCTTGACATAAACCCCCTTTCTCTCAGCCTCACACCCTTCCCTCCCCACTCTTCTACTTTTTCCTTCCTTCTCTTCCTCCAGGAGCTGGCTAGCACTTACCACTTTCAAGGTTTCTCCCATTGCACATTTGTTTTTAGATTATTTTCCATCGATGTCTTTGTAGTTTTCAAAGATCCTCAACCCCCTCCCAGAAGCCCCTGCCAAGATTAGTATTCCTAATACTATCTATCTATCTATCTATCTATCTATCTATCTATCTATCTATCTATCTATCTATCTATCTATCTATACCTATATCTATATATATATACATGTATGATACTATATATTCCTATATAGCCTTTGCTAACTCTAGCTGTGATGAGTGGGAACAATGCCACATTGCTGTATGTTGAAGTATGGTAGTCTGTTTCTCCAAATTATCCTCTTCTCTTACCAGACTTATTCTGTCATTTCATTAACAACTGATGATGTTTTATAATTTATTGCTAAGACAACGGGAGTTTCCTTCAAAAAGTTTCTGAAAAGATATGAGTTTTCTTGATAGGTTATTTAAAAATGAGAGTTTCTTAATAATTCTTTGTAAATTATAAGTAAATATATATTTAGGAGTATACACTAAAGCATTAAAAGGATGGAACAAAGAAAAAAAGAAAGGAAAGGAAAGGAAAGGAAGGAAACTGCTCAGATCCTGCCTCAGACGTTTACTAGCTGTGAAACTTTGTGAGCTTCAGTTTCCTCATTTGTAAAATTGGGGTAATAATAGTACCTACCTCACAGGGTTATTACAAGGACCAAATAAAATAATGTATGAAGCTCTTTGAAGACCTAAAATGCTAGCTATTATTATTATTACACATAGTTGTAAGTTGATGGTCTGAATTAAGGTGTTTTTTTTAAATCTCTCTCACCTGCAACTATCTTCCTCAATGTTGCTTAAAGTTCACTAACAGAAATTCAGAGAGTCAGTGATGTGACTGGAAGGGACATTTGATATTTTCCCATCAAAATCTTTATTTTACAAGTGAGGATATTAAGTATTATTTTGTATCAAAGATTGCCCTCTCTATGACTTTTAAATAAATCTACTCCTGGAAGTTTACAAATCCTTAAGTTGATAAAAATCTTAGTGCGAATAATTTGCTTTTCTCCCCAATGGGCCTATGAGAACTTTGAGAGATTGGGAGAGAAAAAATGCTAAAAAGAGAGAAAAGTTTGTTTACATCACAATTTTGCCCAGGGTTGGATCCGGGTACTGACTAACACCACTCTCTAAAGGTACTAATGGAAAGCCTCTCTCAATTTCATGAGACCACAAGTTGATGACTAAGGAATTTAAAAAATAGTAATAATAATTTTCAGTGCTTCAAAAGAGGAAGGTTTTGTTTCATCTCAACACAATGATTTAGTCAATGAAGAACTACCTGGCATTCAAAGGACCTGGATTTTCTATTTGCAATGCCTTGGTTCTCCATGAGACTTAGAACTAATCCCTCTGTGCTTCTTTTTGCCCCTCTTTGAAACAAAGTCAATCATTCTTGTTTCCTGTCTTCCAAGAGGTTCTGATGATGAAAGGCACCACATTTATGGAAGTTCTCTGTATCCATTACACTTCATAGCATGGGAAGCATCCCCTTTCAAATAACAGAATAGTGCATATCTCTGCATTGGCACCTAGTTTTTGTCTACTTTCACTTAAACTATCAAGAGCCATTTTTGCATCCTTGCCCTTTGAACCAAGAGTGAGGAATGTTACATGAATGGAATGTCTAATCTGAAGAAAGCCTTAGAGTTGCTTACAAAAAGCTCTTAAGCTTAATTTAGGAACAAAGGATGCTGTGATTATAACTTGGACCAAAAAAGAAAAGCCACCCTCAGTTCAGCTTTGGATGGGATTTTTTTAAAAAATGAGCTTAAAAGATGGAAATGATCATCATGGCTTCCCAAATAGAGAGCACTTTCTGAAAAGCAAAAAGCATGGGAGATGGTGCCAAGGAGCTGCTTAACATTTAGTCTCATTAAGGAACTGTTACCATGCAGATTGTTGATAGGATTAGATGTCACAGCAGTTCTAGCTTTCATCACAACCTCTCATGTCAAATTCTTTAATTGCAGATATCAAATCCAGTGCACCCTGATATCCTCTTGATTTCCTCTATGTTCATGTCAGCAATTGAAGAACCTGCATTTGGACATCTTGCCCTAGGAAATAGCCAGAAATTCAACAGAACAAAAGTCTGTGAAAAAGGTGACCATGACCTAAAATCCTTTTGATCTGTGCATCTACTGAACTGACTGAGATTTTATTCATCCAGACAAGAAGGAACATTGTTATGGGGCTCAATGCTTTCCCCTGATTAAAAGTGGATGTGATGAATGAATGGTGGACCATGGCTCACCTCCTCTACAGGTGGGCAGAGAATCACCAAGCTCTAGTTTCTCACCACGAAGTTTCACCGAGTGAATGAAGCCAGATGGAAAGAAAGCAAGATCATGTTGGACATTACTGTGATGGCTTTTGGCTCTATTTCATCAACCCAAGAAGGGTGCAGTAATCCTATTTCTCTAACACCTGAACAGATAGTTCAGTGTGGATTAGTTGAATCAATTTGATCCAGATATGACAGATGAGATGCTGACAGAAAAGAGAAAAATGTGGAATGTAAGGGGCAAATTACTTCAGTCCTTCAACCAAAACTCACTCTAGTGAGGGAGCTCCATCCTTGACAGCTAATTCCCAGGACCTCAGTTAGAATTGAAGCATGTGCTTTGGATTAACATACACTGATAGGAAATTTTCAGCCTTTATGATTAGTAAGAGTCTTTTTCAAAATTCTCTTTTCCTTTGCAATCTTTTTTTTTTTACATTAAGTTATTTTAGGCAGCTAAGTGAGATAGTGGATAGAGTGTCGGACTTAGAATCAGGAAGACCTGACTTAAAATCTCACCTCTGACACTTATTCACCATCTGATTATAGGCAGGTCATCAACCCACTTTTCATCCTGTTTCCTCTTCTGCAAAATGGGGATTATGATCACATCTACCTCCCAGGGCTCTTGACAGGATCAAATGAGATGTGCTTTGCAAACTTTAAGGTGCTAGATATTGCTAATTGTTTTAATTCAATATGACACTTTTTAATACCCCCCAAATGACATCAGCTACTCAAAGACATGGTACAGCAGAAGAATGAGTGGCTCTGGAGCAGGATCTGAGTTCAGATCCCAGTTCTGACCCAGAATCTATGTGACCTTACAAGAGTAACATAACCTCTGTGAATTCCCATTTTTTAAAATAATGGGTTTGGGTTATATAGTCTCTGAAATTCCTTTCACTTTATCATCTATGGTGCTAAGAGATTTCAAATAGCAGTAAATCCTACTCCTTAAGTAAAAAAAGTGTAAATCTCTTCCTCTTTGAAGGTGTATTAAATCAGTTCACTTGAGAGCATAGAGTTTAGGCTCTGTTCAGATTAGACATTCCTTTCATGTAACATAGAGCATAGAGAAACACTCCTTTGAAGTCATACCCCATCCAAAGAAAGGAATTGTTGGTAGCATGGACATTTTTGGTTTTTCAGTTGGTTGGTTCAATTTGGTTTTTAGCAGAACAAACATTATTAAGATGGTTTAATAGTTTCTTTTTAAGCTGATGCTGACATATTTCTACATCTACAAAGTTATTAGGGCTAATATTAGTACATTTTAAATAAAAAATTAAGAGAGAGCATAAAGCAAGGAAAATTAAGGAAAAAAAGCAAGGTTGTTTTTTTTCCTAAAAAAATAAGGAAGTGGAATAGGTCAAAGGAGAAAAATAAACAACCTCACAAATTGTCAATGTATTTATGACATACAATAGGACAACAGCAAAGTTCATTTTAGCACATTGCCAGTTCTATGAGATAGTATGACCTATAAGGTGTCATTAGATAGTGATAGATGGTAAAGATCTTTGAAGTTCATAATATACCTAATTTGCTGAGCCTCACAAAGTGCCTAGGAGGAAAATTATATTATTGTACCCATCTTATAGATGAGGAGATGGAGGTCAGAGAGGTCATGGGACTGGTTCATGGACACACAGCCAATAAGTATTAGAGGCTAGAATTAAGCCCAAATCCTCCTGACTGTCAGGAAATACATCACTCAGGGCACTATATCATCCTACCTGATTTAATTCCCCTACCCATCCTCATTTTTCCATGATTATACAGCTACTAAGCATCAGAGGTAGCCTTCAAATTCTGGTCTCTCTGATTCCAAGTCTAGCATTCTATCCACCACAAGAAGACACACGAAATAAATGTCAGTCACTGAACCAAGAACAGAGAATGTTCTGCATAGGCAGAATGCAGAATGCATAGGCCTAGGACTCTAGTCATTTCTGCCAAGCACACAAGAAACTAGGATATGTCCTACTCCATGAGACAAAAGTTCATCTGGTTTCACAAAAAGACCACACAAAATGGCATTCTTGCCAATTAGTGAGGCCCATCCTAGGGCTTTTGTTCACCACAACTTATCCAGGACATGCTGGACATCTTGCTCCATTAATTAAGAGCTCCATTAATTCAAAGATCTGCATTAGTCATGACTGATAAAGTGCAGTGTGTTCCCTCACAGTTCCCACCACATCCTGTGATAGGATTTCTCCATAGCCAAGTGACTCCATGGCAACCCCCCCATATCTGTATCACTCAAGAGCAGGCTCCATGGCTTCTCACTCTAGTTTTGATATGATAAAGTGTCAGAACTAAAATTAAAATGAAACTCTTTAAAGCATTATTGTATTCAAATAAACCTAGAAGAAAAATTGTAACTATTCCCTACTGGGAAAGAGATTGTCTCCATTTTTAACAGCAGAAGTTGATAAGGACCAAAGCTAGAGTCAGGATGTTGCTTGGCAATGAATCTAATAGAAGGAATGGAAAGTTGAAGGGTGTCTTAGGGTCCTTAAGAGAATTAACAAATCAAATTGATGACTGTTCAAGCAATATTAAAAATTTTTTCTTTTACTTCATTTCAAAATGCATATACCTTCCTTTTGGGGGGCAAGCTAGGTCAGTCTGGCCAAGTGGAGACTAAATATGAGAGAATGAAAAGGAAAGAAAGCTTAAGTAGATGAGACAGGAAAATACCATAGGACACACAAAATCCTCAGGAACACTTTCCTTCAAGACAAAAGTACTTCTAACCCAGATCAATTAATGGAAACATGAAAATGAATGGCAGACTTTTTTTCCATCAGAATTTAGAAGAAGAAAAAAAGTATTTTAATTCTCATTCATAAATCCATTTTTGTTTTTTTATTTAGAAAAATGAAGTAAAAATATCTTCTTATTCTTCATTTGTGCACATAACTCCAAGAGAACTTCCTTCTCTTCTTGGAGTTAATGATTAACTATTCTGACTGCAATGAACAAAACCAACAACAACAATATGTATATATATATATATATATACATACTTCATCAAGTGGACAAGAAGAAGATCCCACAGTTGTTACTAAAATATAAATATCGTTGCTTACCTGAATGGCCCTGACATTGGAAGCTGGCTGTTTCGACATATTCAAGAAGTCTTATCCCTGAAAAACAAGTAAGAAAATGTTAGAGCCTGAAGCACTCAGATTCTCTGCCTTGATAAATTAGAATTTAACTTATGATTCTACCAGACAGTCATACCTTTCACTAGTCATATATCCTTTCAGTCTCAGTTTTCAAAGTTACTAGCTATTCCCCTTTCAAATACCAAAGGAGAGGGAACACCTGAGCTTTCCTGATAAATCATTCATGGAAAGAAATGATGATATCCTTTGCACCTAATGTTAATGAAAGGCAATCAGAAACATAAAAGGTGCTATCATCTCCTTGCCCCATACCACCCATGTAAGAAGAGCAAAGAAATACCCCATTATGGGCATTGACCCTCCATTATTATCCATTGCTGTGGCAAGCTTTCCACTTAAAATTGAACTTTGTAGATGAGGAAGGTGACCTAGAGAAACACTCCTCTGAACTTCTCTGGTGCTTGTCGTCTAAACCATCTCTTTTGCACTCTTGTGCTGCTCTGTATTACTAGTTATAACTCTATGTGCTTGCTCTACTCACCCACCCCCATTAGATTGTGAGCTTTTTGAGGTTTTGTCATTTTATTTCTGTGTCCTCGATGTCTAGTACAATGCCCTGTACATCGTAGGTGCTTATTAAATGCTTATTTGGATCATAAGATCGTAATGGGCAGCTAGGTGGCACAGCAGATAAAGTGCCAACACTAGACTCAGGAGGACCTGAGTTCAAATCCAGCCTCACACACTAACTAGCTGTGTGATCCTGCGCAAGTTATTTAACCTTGTTTGCTTCAGTTTCTTCATCTGTAAAATGAGCTGGAGAAGGAAATGGTAAACCACTCCAGCACCTTTGCCAAGAAAACCCCAAATAAGGTCACAAAGAGTCAGATGCAACTGAAGCAACTAAACAACAAGATCTATAATTGGAACGGACCTCAGTGGCCAACTAGTCCAAACCCCTGATTTTATAGATGAGGAATCTGAGGTCTGGTTAAGTGATTTGCCCACTTAAGAAAATGCTTGTGTGTTTTTGAATTTTGTGTGTCTCATTATCTATTGGATTGACATCTCCTTGAGTACTAGACTCTGTATCTTACTTGTTTCTTTGTGTTTACCATAATACTCACCACAGGACCTCACACATAATACATAGGAACTCATGGGCTTTAGTGCCAGAAGATACCCTAGAGATTGTCTAATCTATACCTTTAATTTTACAGTTGAAGAAACTGAGATCCTCAACAAATGTTGGTTGATTCTTTTGGGATTTTGACAAACATTGTTTCTTTCCTTTCAATGAGAAATTATTCTTTTTTTTTTAAGGCAATTGGGGTTAAGTGACTTACATAGGGTCACACAGCTAGTAAGTGTCAAGTATTTGGTCCGAGGCCAGATTTGAACTCAGGTACTCTTGACTTCAGGGCCGGTGCTCCATCCACTGCGCCACCTAGCTGCCCCCGAGAAATTATTCCTAAAGGATATGGTAATAATCTCATATTTGAATGTCATTCAAGGTTTTGAAAACATTACCCTCATAATCCTGTGAGATGGATAGTGTGAGTATAATAATCTTCATTTTACAAATGATAAAATTGAGGTTGAGAGGTTATGTGGCTTGCTTGGAGGCACACAGCTAGTAATTGCCTGATGCCAAATAGCCAAACTCAGGCCTCCTGCCTTCAAGTCCAATATCTTTCTTACTATGCCTTGTAGCATCTCAATTGAATTGAATAATGTTACATCATTTGTTCAAATCTCTGAGATCTGGAAAGTTCTTTCTTTGTATAGGTCTTTCTCCACTCCAGTCCACAGGGTGCTGGGAAAGAGCACTGGGTTTACAGTAAGATAGTTTTAGAGTCTACTTATGCCCTTAATAACTATGTCATGTGGGAAAGGGGTGAGCAAAGAAAGAGGGGGAAAAAAGTGCTTGCCAATTGAAAAAAAAATGTTAATTGAAGAATAGATAAAGGTAGAGTCACTCACTTGAGGAAGCTCCCTCTGAACCAGGAAGAAATGTCAGATCAGAGAGGCTATCTCTCTTCCACTTCCTGCCTGAAGGTGGCAAACCTCAGAATCAAGATTCTAGGAAAAGGCTTCTGCCAATTCTAAGTTTAAGACCCTTTGCCTTTGCTGAAAAGAGCACTGTAACACTTCAACTGAAAAGAGTACCATAACACCTAGTCAAGTTAGAGTCTGGAAGGGATGAAGTTTGTAGCTATCTATCAAAGAGGGAACCTAGAGAGTCCAGAGGATTGACCTGTACAGCACACCCCCTGAGAAGAACCTAGTAGCTGAATGACCCGCCTGGTTCAGTCAGGTAGCAGCCAAGTTTAGCGAGAAGCCAATTCAGCAGCCAAGTGACCTACTTGGCACAAACAGCAGATTGGCCATCCAACCTCCCCAACAAGATGAGCTTCCCATCCAGAAGGAATGCCATGCCTTGCAAGAAGCCAGCCCCCCTGAACAATGGAGCATCACTGATACCACACTCTGAAGCAAAATTCATGAGGTTCCCCTGGAGAAGAATAGAACATCGAGGCTCTGCTCATAAAGACGTGTGAATTTTCTACACACATGTTCTCTCCATATGTGCCTTAATCCCATTGTACTGGAAAAGACTCAGATGTTGGGAAATATTGAAGGCAAAAGGAAAAGGGGATAGCAGAGGATAAGATGTATAGATAGGGTCATGGAAACAACTAAAATAAGCTTGGACAGACTTGGGGAGATAAAGGAAGACAGTGCTGGATCCATGGGGTCATAAAGAGTTAGACATGACTGAATGACTGAATAACAACAACTTTGTCTATGTTAACCCTCCCCACATAGACTCTGTGTGTATTTGTGAGAAAACATACCCCAGGTTTTGAAGGGAAATTCTTTGTAACTATTGTGCTTGCTATGCCTTTTCTAAGATAAACAAATAAATAAATGCATCATTTTGGGGAAGGTCACTTAGTTTCAGAGTCTCTGTTTCCTCGTCTATAAAATGAGGTTAATAATACTGACCTCCAACACCCTCAAAGGGTTGCTACGAAACCAAGTGAAATAATTTCAGTATCTCCACTCATTGAAATCTTCCTTTAAATCTCCGCTCAGGCGCTACTTTCTGAAGGAAATCTTCCCAATACTCCGGCTCCCTCCTTCTCCATCTTTTCTCTTCTCTGATTAAGCACTTAGGATTTAGAACTGGATAAGGGTCTTTGGGGTCATATAGTCCAACTCCCTCATTTTTAGGCCCTTAGAGTTGAAGTAACTTGCCTAAGGTCACACAGTAAAGTACAGAGCTGAGATTTATACATATACATTTATATAGTTTCTTAATTCAGAGCCAGTACTCTTTCTAATATTCCTTGTCATAGTGATCACATTCTAATTTATATTCAAGTGATTTGCCTGCATGTTTTAAACCTCCCTTCTTAGCTTTTATCCCCCCTTCTTAGCACTTCCAGGGCAGGAACTGTTGGTCATTTTATCTTTGAATCCTGAGTGTCTGGCACAGCATCTTGCACATTGTAGGTTGTTAAATGCTTGTGGACATCATAGGATCTTAAGAGTACTATAAATCTAAAGCTGGAAGGGCCATCAGACACCATCTAGTCGAATCTCTTCATTTTATAGATGAGGAATCTCAGACCCAGGGAGAAGTGACTTTCCCAAGGTTATATAGTCTGAGGTGGCTTGGATTTTCATTTTGTATCCCTGGAACACTCTTTGTAACCTTAATAGTGGGAGGTTCACAAATGTTTCTTGAATTTAATTTATCTGTAGTAGTAGCTATCCCATAGAGCATGTATACAGATGGGCCAGGGTCCTGGGCCCTTTGGAGTACTTCGTGTGCCCTGGCCTGTTGATAAAGGACCTACATGACTAATGGTTACTGGTTGGTCTCTTGGTACCCGGGGCACAAAGTGCCAAAACCAATTGGTGAATGAGCCAGAAAAAGCCAGAGGCTTTAAGAGGAGAGGACAACCTCTGCCTCTGTCTCTCTTACTCTCATTCAAGTGTGTCCCCTGAGACTCTGCCAGCTTACCTTTGGATTTCTAAAAGGGATGGTGTGGGGAGGAGATTTTTCTCCCATCCCTCTCCATAGCAGCAGCAGTGGAAGACACACATTGAACAGTGGGAATATGTGCTTGCCTAAGTTAGCCCAAGCCTGGATTCTTGGTTTATGTTTCTTTCTCTGAGCACAGGTCACTAAATAACAATCCTAAGAGATAGCTGTTTCCAGCCTCAGTGATGCCTCATGAGTACAAGAGATTCAGAGGCTTGAACTGGTTGCTAGTTGACCAGTGGGAAGAGAGACTTGAATATATACCTTTCCTGAAAGAGAAGATGACCACTGTCTGGGGAATGAGCCATGCTCTGACTGACCAAAATAACTGGACCTTGGGTTGTTTTTTCAAATACTGCAGACTAAAGCAAAAGTGAAATCCCACAAGTGCGGTCCCACAGGTCTCCTGGGAGCCTTTCCTACCTCATGGGAGTATGATAGAGGTAATGGGTTATAGTTCATTTTAAGTGGTTGTTAATGCATGCTTATGAGTCTTTTGTGTTTTAAGCATTTCTTTTGAGGTGGAAGAAATAAATGTTGATTCAATACCTGCTTTCTACTACTTTATACAGTGAATACCTTCTGAGAAAGGACCCTGTTAATCCCCTTTAGGGAAAATCCTGAATATGAAACCATACCTAAGCTCTCTCTTTTTTTTTTAAGGTAATTGGGAGTAAGTGACTTGCCCAGGGTCACACAGCTAGTAAGTGCCAAGTGTTTGGTCTGAGGCCGGATTTGAACTCAGGTCCTCCTGACTTCAGGGCCGGTACTCCATCCACTGTGCCACCTAGCTGCCCCCTAAGCTCTTTTTAAGAGCTTTTCGCTGACACGCTGTAGTGGAGGTACAATGAGTCAGGCTGTCCCAGGACTGAATCTGGGTCTGCTTGAGTTCAGAATTTAAGCCCCTTATGAGTATCTCGCCTCTCCTAAACACTTCCTCAAAACCCACTGTATCATCTACATTGTAGATAATAAAGTTCATATAAATATAACTATCCTAACTTGGTCCAAATGTTCTGGAAAACAATTTGTAATAATGTGAGAAAAGTCACTCAATACTTCAGAGTCATTGATCCAGCAATCTCATTACTGGGCATATGCCCCAAGGCAGTCAAGGACAGAGGGGGAAAAAATCACACATTTACTAAAACAGTCACATCAGCACTTTTTGTGTTAGCAAAAAGCTTCAAAGTGGGTGCCAATATATTGGAAACTGGCCATATAAACTCTGTCATCTGAATGTAATGAAATAATATTGAACTTTAAGAAATGGCTGATAAGAGGAATTCAGAGAAATGTGGGAAGATTTGCATGAACTGATTCAGAAAGAAGAAAGCAGGACCAGGAAAACAGCATATATACAAAGACCATGATGCTATAAAAGAAAACAACCCTAAGAGAGAACTTGGACTGAATGCAATGATTAGTCTTGGTCCCAGAAGACAGAAGATGAAAAACACTTCTCTCCTCTCAATGGAGATAAGGGAATGACTAAAAGAGTTAATCTTACACATGCTGACATGTGGTTGCTATATTAGTTGTTTCTGCTTAGCTATTTTTCTTTGTTGCAAGGGAGGAATGTAAAAGGCAAGCATCGTTTTTGGGAAAACTAGGCATCCATAAGTCTTTTAAAATTTAAATTTAATTTAAAATTTATTTCAAAATATTTCAAAATTTAAAATTAATTTCAAAAAATTATAGACACAAGTCAATATTTAAATGCAGGAAATCTGAGTTTGTATGCCTCATGGCCAATAAATATTTGCCTATTGTGTTGGATCAAGGAAGAGCTTGTCCTTTCTGTTTTTCTCAGTCTAGGGGATAGAAAGAAAAATTCTTGTCTTCTGGCCTGAATAGGGAATTGGAATCTTCTAGCCTTCATTAGTCATTTCTTCTTTGTAGTGTTGATAGAAGCAATTAGAAGTTAAGTATTCTATTAATTGGTTGGGTTTTTTTTTCTGTGCAACACCAAAACAATGTTTGAAATTTACCCAGAATTTGACTTTTTAAAATAAAGAATTCCTTGAATCAATAGATTATTCTGGTCAAAACTAATTCATAATTTTGGACTCTGTGGAAGGGTTCTCAAATCAAGCTCCATGGGGTTCATGGGGTGAAAATAGTGCAAGAAGTAATTGAAACAAATGACAAAGATGACAAAAGATGGGAGTAGTCAATGTTGGAGGGGTTGTAGGAAGACAGTACACTGATGTATTGCTGGTGGAGTTATGATTTAGTGTAATCATTCTAGAAAGCAATTTGGAATTATTCAAATAAAGTGACTAAAATGTCCACACCCAAGGACATTAACAAAATGAAAGGTCTCATATTTGCCAAAATATTTACAGTGGCATCTTTTATTATGGAAAAGAATTGGAAACAGAGTAGATGCCCACTGTTTAGGAAATTGCTCAACAAATTGTTGCATGTGAATGTAATGAACCATTACCCTACTGAAAGAAAAAAAAAATAAACATGAGGAATACAGAGATGCATGGAAAGACTTGCATGAATTGATGCAAAATGAAGCAAGCAGATCCAGAAAAACAATGGGTACAATGACTGTAACAATGGAAAGAACTACAAAAGTTTTATAAATTAATGTTGCAATATTATAAAGAATAAGAACTAGAAAACACCTTACCCTGGTCCTTTGTAAAGATGGGGAGGAGGGGAGGTAGGGAGTTCACAGGTGCAGGACATTGCATATAAAGTTTGGGGGGTTTTTATGTATTGATTAATTTAATTTAATTTTTTTTCTTCTCTTTTTCTTTAAAAAAAATCTTTGTTACAAGGCTGATGGGGGTAGGAAGGATCAATACAGGGGGAAATCTAAGTGATGTAATAACAAAGATATTAAAAAATCTATTTTAAAGAAGTAAGACAAATTCAATTGAGTGGAAGGGGGAAGTAATTATAATAGTGGCCATAGATAGATATTATTAATAATGTGATCTGGTAGTCCAATTTAAAGCAATTATACTTGCTACCTAGGTGCTAAACTATTAGTTGGTAACTAAGTGTAGTTGCTATGCTGCCTCAGAGGGAGTTCATGTGTTAAAATTTTCCACAGGTCAAAATTTCAGTGCCCTGGTGGGTCCATCTTCAGAGTGTCCCACTGCCTAACAACAATTAAAGTTGACACTATCTTAATAACAATCAAAATGATTATAAATGCAAACACAAGGTGATTTTTTCAGTCTTGTTCATAGTTAGTAACAGAATAACCTTAATAGCATGGATATTGGCACCTGTGAACATTGTGGGAGGTAAAATATATAAGAAAGGGACCTGGGAAACATGTTTATGTTGTCATGTGTCTACATGAAACAAGCAATCAAAAGAAGAAATGCTGTTAATCATTTTTGCCCTCAAAACTGCAGGTGTTTGATGTTATGAAGACAAAACAGATGAACCATTGACCCTTTTCACTTTCCCATTGGCTAACTTGATGTTGTCTGGATACAAGCTTCCTTTGTGCACCTTTGGGCAGTAGCAAATTGATATTTTGCATTTTTTTATTCCTATTAGCCCATTTCCAAATTTTAAAAGTAATGATGAAACAGGAGACGTGAGAGTGTGTTTGCTATATTGCATATAGCTTGACTGGATGCCACCATTTTTACTTTTCTTGTTTGAATTTAAATCAACAAGTACTCATTAAGTGCCTACCTGAGCCAAGCATCATACTTGGATACAAAGTCAAAAATAAAATTACCCCTAGCTCTAAGGAGTTCACAAGGGAAACACATACACAGATAAGTAAATACAAATATATGTTTGTATGTATATATGTCTATAGATAGATAGCTATGTATAGAGATGTATATATAGAGTAGATATATAGCTTATATATACACATGCACACATATATTTGTATGTATGTATGTTTATATATTTGAAGTACATATAAAATAATTTCTGGGATTGGTGGGGAAGATGGTAGGAATCTAGTTTTTTAATGGTACTGATCATTGGATCTAGGACACACAATGGAATTCTCAAAGGAAAACTATAGTGCTGTGAAGTTTTAATACTTCTATCCTCAAAAGCTATTTAAAGTCCTACAAATCCACAATCCCCTAATGGATCCTAAATGTATTCAGAAAAAGGTACTCTGTCTTTCTAGTTAAAATTATAAATTAAACAAATAAAAAAAATTCCAAAAGAACATTCAAAAGTATTATATATAATCTTATAACAATATTAGAACATAGACTAAATATTAGAGGCAGCTAAGTGGCAAAATGTCTAGAGCACTAGAACTGGAGTTCAAATCCCACCTTTGATTCTTACCAGTTGTGTGACCCTGTATAGGTCATTTAACCTCTGCCTGCTTCAGTTTCCTTATCTGTAAAATGGAGATAATAATAGCACCTACCTTCCAGAGATGTTGTGAGGATCAAATGAGATAATATTTGTAAAGTGCATTATAAACCTTAAAACACTATACAGATCCCAGCTATTATTATTATTCTATTACTAATAGTGAATGTTTAAGTTTTGAATAAAGTTATGAGGCATGATGTAATAGATGGTCTTTGTACAAGTGGCTGTATTCAAAGGTTTCATTACCCTGTGGCCAAGCTGGTGATTTGTTGTTATTCAATCACTTTCAGTCATGTTAGACTCTTTGTGACCCCATTTGGGGTTTTCTTGGCAAAGATAGTGGAGTGATTTGCCATTTCCTTCTCCAGCTCATTTCACAGATGAAGAAACTGAGGCAAACAGTGTTAAGTGACTTGCCCAGGGTCATACAGATAGTAAATGTCTGAGGCTGGATTTGTACTCTGGAAGATGAGTCTTCTTGACTCCAGGCCTGGCACTCTATCCCAGCTCAGGCTGGTGATGTCCATATCCAAATTTCATTAGACTGCTTCTTAGACTACAAGGACTGAACATGAAGTGAAAAATACCTAAGTTCTAGTCCTTACTCTGGCATACTAGCTGTATGAGCCTGGGCAAGTCATTTAGCCTCTCCATAACCCAGACACAGTTATGGACAAGCTGTAACAATAGAAGATGTTTCCACACAAGAAGTCCCTCACAGAGATGAACTCACAGATCTGCACCAGAGAGAAGGGCTCTCCCTCAGACAGACACACAGACAGACTCAGAGACAGAGAAACAGAAACAGAGACACGGAGACAAAGACACAGAGAGAGAGACAGAGACAGAGACAGAGAGAGACACAGAGAGACAGAGAGATAGAGAATAGATAGATCGATAGACAGACAGACACATACACATGGTTATGCAATGAATATATGTCTAGATGAGAATAAGCATTTAAGAAAGGAAAGACCACCGGATATGACATCAGAGGACCTCGATTTAAGTTACAATTCTACCTTGGGTGAGTTACTTCAATTCTCTGATCCCCAATTTTCTCATCTATAAAATGAGGGGATGTAGTTGCACTAGATGATCCTTAATTCTGCTTCCAATTCGAACAAACACTATGATTTCATTTAACCCTACACCAACTGCTTAAAAAGTGAAAAAATCCAGTTCATGGAGAACCATGAAACTATTTTTACTATTTTTTTCATTATATTATCTCAACTAATACCTTATTTTGGTCTATAATAAGCATCTCCTAAATCTTCTGTGTTCACTAGTGTTTTGGCTTGTCTTTCTGTGTACCTCTGAGCATTATAGATGCATGTCGCTGAGGTCATGCCTCCTACACAGTTCAGACTACATATAAATCTCTCTGCGACACATACCTGAGCTATATTGAATGTCTACAGGAAGTTGGTCAGATTCCTACCCTAGCTCCTAAGAGACGGTATATGAATGACACATTTGTGTAAATCTCTCAGCGGCTGTTCCTGCTGTCCTCATTTACTTCCAGAGAAATCAGGGCAAAAGCAGACCAATGAGTAAAAATAGACAATATTTCTTGGCTGCTTCCCTGTCCCATGGTTCACCTCCATTACTGTACTGAATGCTGCTTCATCTTTCTACCACATTTTCCAACCATTTGCCAAAGTTATACCACAAACAGATTTACTCATACCACATCCCAAGGTCTTATAAAGCCCTTTAACTCAAGTTGGAATCCTGTTCTTTGAAGCAGAATGTGACTATATCCTTTTGTTCTTGATATTCTGCTAAAATCTGGAAACTATACAACCAAAAAGTTATCTATTGATTTTTGACTTTCAGAAACAACTTACTAAACTAGACACCCTTCCCAACCTAAGGTGAAAAGATGAAGTCTGTCTATTGGCTACTCCACACATTAGCATTAACCTTTCATGGATTTTACGCTTAGTCATTTAACTGGAAATAGTGCAAGCCCTATGTTTCAGGTGGGAGGCATTTAACATTCTACTTTTAAATCAAACTGCTTTACTTCCTAGTAAAATCACGCCATCCAGGTGAATAGTTGCTAATTACTTTGGAAGGAATCATAAAGAAATAGGCAATGTTTGGAGAGATTTTTATGAAAAGGTCAAATATAGAGGCAAATTTAAAACCCACAGGGAATTATCTTCTGTCTGGCAGTTAAATATAATTCCTGAGAAGGGTGTAGAAAGATGTGCAGCTGTCTGGACTGACTGACTCCTTATTCAATTTGCCTTAAATACGCTAAGGGAAGGAGGGAGGAAGGGAGGGAGGGAGGAAAGATACCCTTATCCTCTCCATGTTCCATAATTTGGTGCCAACAGAAAAAAAAAGATAGTAAATGCTACCCTCTTACCCATACTGTATATAGATGCACACTATTACCACAACAGGGTCATGGACAGATGACTATAGAGCACTGACTTGTGTGTAGAAGACTTAGACAGGAGCTATACCACTTAAACAGAGCCTGGCATTCAGAAGGGGAAGCAAAACATTGAAAACACTTCTGAAATTGAAAAGGTTTAACAACATATGGCTATTACTTTGCATTATAGTCAGGCAAAAGCAATAACACTGTAAGTTTCCTCAAACCGCCACACTCCTGATTAAGCATCATAGCTTCCTAGGAATGAGACCCAAATCTGTTTGCAGCAGCTTGCCAACTTTAATACGTCCCAAATTTACAGCACATTTTCAGGTCACACTTATTGCATTCCAATACTTCGGCTTTTTTTTTGTTAGTTTGTTTCCCTGAGTCAGAGAGGAGCTTTCAGCTCAGCATCCCTTGTAGCCAAACAAACTAAAAAAAAAAAAAATCAAAAGCCATTGCAATGTACAATCAACTCACAAATCAGCTGCCCCTGTTCCCTGCCAACCAGCACACAAAACTGTGAAAGGAGTAAGCACTTCAGAGTCATTTATGAAGGAATTCGTCCTAGAAGAAAGCCCAGTTTCCACAGCCAACTCCTTTAGCTTACCTGGTTTATTTATTTATTTAGTGCATAAGAAAAAAAAAATCCAAGCAGTCAGGTGAGTGAGTGCAGTGCTTCCTGGAGGCTGGGAAGGAGATACTGTCTTCAGTAAGCTGTGATCCTCTTTCTGGTTCTCTTCATGTGGCTGAAATAACTCAAGTGCTTTGTGTCCCAGCCGGCACTGAGAGCCACTCCAGGCTGGCGTAGAACTCTGTTTGGAAGTAAAGTGTTAAAAGAGAATTCCTGTCATTGCTTACAGTTGTTCTTCCTAAATATAGAGTTTGACACAACTCGTAATTCCATTCCCTCTAAAAGACTTGGCCATGCCAAAATCAGGGCTCAAATGTCAGCTCATAAGTGTCTAAGACAACACCTTGAGCTGTTAATTCTCTGGCCTCTTGTTTCTCACAGCTGATGCTGTATCTTTTCATGCAGTCTGAAGGGGGCATTTCAAAGTGTGAGAAACAGAAAGTTTCTAGATCTGGCTCTATAGGCAGATTGGAGTAAGTGCCCAATGTAAACATGAGCCCGAAGCACTGAAGAGGTCTAGGGAAATATTAGAAGGGCCCAGAACAAGGAAATGAGATGAAACATTCACGCAAGTGTTCTTAACTTTTTTTCTTTAATGAACTCCTTTGACAATATATTGAAATTAATGCACCCCTTATCAGAATCATTTTTGCTGCCTGCATTCTTAGTTGAAGATAATGTTAAATTTCATTTAGAGGTTAATCAAAATAAAGATTTTTTTAAACCATCCAAGATCACAGAATCATTAAAATCTATCTACAGATCCTTTAAGGGTTAAGGACCCCTGGTAGAGTAGAATGAATGCTAGCTATGGAATCAAAGAATCAGGGTTAAAACCCCAAACTACTTTTGAAATCTTGGACAAGTCATTTGACTTTCTAGGTCTCAGTTTCCTCATCTTACAGATGAGGAGATTGAATTAAATGATCCTTTCCTCTCTAAATCTATGTTCATAAAACATAGTAATTAAGTGAGTTTTCATTAGTATTGGCCATTTTGGGGTTTCCACTTACTCCTAATTCACAAAGTTGACATTTTTCACTATGCAGGATGATCCCTTAATAAATATATTTTTGAAGAAAAGGTTACAATTGGGAACAATTGGGAAAACCCATTGTAAGAGCAGATGTGTCCTTCTCTAAGAAAATCTTATAGACAAATCTGAATCTGCTAAACAAAAAATTAGAATAGGACTTTACAAAAGGATTCAGTAGCTGGTTCCTTTAAAGCATTCCTTTAAATGCACACTAGTGCATTTGAATGGAATGAAATGTCTGTCAGTTTGGTTCAGGGAATGTCTTGTTGCTCTTGTTTTGTTCTGACTTTCTATTGGGTGATCCGAAAGTCTTACTTTTTTGTAGTTTTAAGCTTGGGACACCCCATACTTCAAATATTCCCAGCCCTGTGATTTTGTGAGTGTAGGCACTCACTCCCTTCACTAATTGTAAATCATGGTCCCTCAACACCTCAAGTAGATGACCTTCATAAGTGATAGTGTCCTTAAGCTTCATCACTCTGTGGCCAAGCTGGTGATAGCCCTGGCCAAACTTAGCTAGGCTGGTCCTCAGAATAGAGACCCTCAGACCATCATTAAGCCCCCACTAAAAGCTTTTCTGGGTTGGAAAAGGCATAGCCTTTTGGAACTCATAATGAGGCCATGATAAGACATCAGAGGAGGACTTTAGTGGAGGTCTGATTAAATCAAGCTTTAGAAACCCTAACAATAATAGCCTGCATTTCTATGGTACTTCAAGGTTTACAAAGGACTTTTATGAGCCATTTCATTTGATCCTCACAACAACCCTGAGAGGAAGGCACTATCATTATCCCTATTTTATAGATGAGGAAACTGAGGCAGACAAATTAAGTGACTTTCCCAGGATCACATAGCTAGTAAATGTCTAGGGCTGGATTTGGACTCTAATCTTCCTTAATCTAGTTTCTGCATTCTGTCTACTGTGCCATCCAGCTACTCCCAAAACACACTTACTCAGTTTTGTTTGACCTTTTTTGTTTTTTGGAAGGGGATGAAGATGGTTTGGCTTGTTTTTGACAAAATTTCTGTTTGTCAGTTAAATTATAAAATAATATCTTGATTCTGTCTATTTAGATGATTTGCATGGCTTGGTTCTAGTTTTTGCCTCATTATTCAGTCTGACTCAAGTGCCCATTTAAAAAATGATTTTATCTATAAGGATTCATTTTTACATACCACTCTTCTAAAACACATTCCTGTGATGAGAGAGTTATTCCCCTGCACTTAAGAACAGCATAAAGACAGAGGCTTAATGCTTTCTCAGATGTGTTTGGCTTTTCCCATGAGAATTCAAGAGAAGCCAACTATAGAAGTGACATCACCACCCTGTGCCCCTCCAACAATATACTCAGTGCTGAGATGAGATACTTATGACTCCTAAGGTTTCATTCCTCACTTTGTACCGCTTCCCCCCAACACTCCCACCTTGCAGACCCTTGGTGATTCCACCCTATACACACACACACACACACACACACACACACACACACAGTGCACTATTAATAAAACTCACTACTATTTATCACATATGGGAGCAGATGCTCAGGCAGCATCTACCAGCACCAAGGGCTAGCCCTACATAGAGTAACCAAGGCAGTAAGAATTAAGAGGTAACAGGCAGCTAGGTGGCACAGTGGATAGAGCACAGGACCTGAGTTCAAATCTGGCCTTATTCCAAACACTTGACACTAGCTGTGTGATCCTGGGCAAGTCACTTAACCCCAATTGCCTAAAAATTAAAAAAAGAAATAATTAAGAGGTGCCAAAATGCCTTGCTGTTATTCTGATGCTCCCCTACCAGTCTGTCCCCGTGACTGAACTTATAAACATTAGAGTCACTTCTTTAGGTTGAAGTACCAACAGATCAAAATCTCATTGCTTCATAAATTTGGAGCTGGAAGAAAGCTTATAAGTCATCTAGCCTAATCTCATAACCTCATTTGTATACCTGTGGCATAGTACCACACTTTATGGACTGGAGATGGCCTCTTTAGCCATCATAGATCAAAATCAAAAGATTTATGGAATTTCTACTTTAAGTTAGAGTGAGGTGAGGTCTCCTACAAGGGCGTAAGACCAGTGTCCAGGAAATTCAGTTCAAAAAGTAAATCTGAGCCTAAGGGGCACTAGGTTTTTAGCTAGGGGTGGTCTTGTTTAAATTCTTCTGAACTTGGTTCTTGGGACAAAGAATCTCCTTCTGAAGATTTGGAGAATTCCAGCCAAGATTGTGAAATACACCATAAGGGAAAGGACAAAGAAGCTTGCATCCCCACTTTCCTCCCCGACACCATACACACCCAGGAAGAATTTTTGCTGATCCTTGACTCGGGTTATATCATTTTCTAAAAGTGACATAAAAAGTCTTAGGACTTTAAACTGAAAGATCATGGTAGAGTTCACTCTTGTTTTGAGGAGAGTATAATGCTATAATCAAGGACCTCTGCTGAATCTAAAAGGTGGAAGCAAAAAGAGATTCCTCAGCCACATAAATAGCATAACCCTGCCTGCAAGAAACCATATGTCTAGAACAGCAGTGGTCCAGCAGACACAAATAGGCCCAATAAAAGTAGCATGAGGTTGTGTTTTAAAAATGTCAGAGGCCCTACATAATCAGAAGCATAAGTTTCTGCTCCACATGTATGTTTTGGGCATGGTCACCTTGCCTACATATCACATGAACTTTTCCCATGAATATTCCCTCCTAACACATCCCTTATGTATATGTCTACATGTTCTCTCTACATGAATCTGCTCTTCCCACTAATGACACATGTATTTGTAGGATAATGCATTCCAAGTTTTTAGGGGAAAAGTTTTATTGTTACTTTTATTTCAATACTATTTCATTAAATGCCTCTGCTTTGAACTAATTGTGTCCAATAACTGACTAATAAAGGTACACATATTGATGGGGTTCATAAGTAACCACTGACTTACAGAGTACCTTAAATCCGTAGAGGCCTAGTCTGAAGGACCCATTACACAAAGTGCAGAGTGTCCTCTGGTGTTATGTTAACAATGGTCTTGAACATTGTCATTGATAATTGACATTGAGGCAGCTAGGTGGTACAGTGCATAGAGCACTAAGCTGGGAGTCTGGAAGATGAGTTCAAATTCAGTTAGGTAATTTGCCCAAATACTGGGCAAGTCACTTAACCTCTGTCCACCTCATTTCCTCAACAGTAAAATGGGGATAATCAATAGCTCCTACCTCCCCGAGTTGTTGTGAGATTCGAATGAGATATCTGTAAAATGCTTAGCATGATGCCTGGCACATAGTAGGTGCTTAATAAATGCTTGTCTCCTTCCCTCCTTGATAATGCTCATTCTTATTTTTCTTTTTTTTCCTTCTATTTTCTTTTCCCTCATATGTCTAGGTACGAGTCAATTATAAGGTTGGCACTTAGATTTATATACTAAATTTAGAAAAAGAAAATGGCCTTTGCTCACTATGCAAGAAAAACATTGTGCATTATGGATTATAACAGAGAAAAATCAATGGATATAAATATATCGTCCTTTGCTCTCTCTCCAATGTTTATAAGCTGTTAACAATTAACTGTTGGAAGCCCTTTCTTGGAGAGCACCATATTTATAGCTGATATATTTCTCATGCTCTATTTTGGGGTTGGATTTTTTTTTTGTCTGCATGTCTTCCCCCAGCACATAGTAGGTGCTAATAAATGCTTACTAACTTTCTGATGTTATTAAGAAGTTAAATTATTTGTATATGTACCATATCTCCAATTAGACTATCAGCTTCATGAGGGCAGGGACTGTGTATTACTCACACTATAGCACCCAGCACAAGAGTCTGCACACAGCAGATATTAAATATTTGGTAAAGTGCTTTTGAATTATATATCACAGCTGAAGGGATGGAAAGTCTACAACTGTGTCATAACATTAACATTAGAATATCTTACATACCTTTTTAGGCCTTTTGCTTCACAGCTGCCAAATATCACTTGACATATTTTCTTTTGTTTATAAATACACTGTGCCTTTTATGGCACTGAGAACACTCTCAGACACAGGTACGTGTTGCTTACTGGTCTGCATTTTGTGAAATGTGTATTATAGTGTACATCTGGGTGTTTTCAGACTCAAGTCAAGTGTTTTCTTCTACTCAATGACTACCCTGATCCCTCTAATTACTTGTGCCTCCTCTCCCCCATTACCTTGTGTATATTCTGTCTATGAGAGAAACTCACACATACTCCATAACTCTAAAGAGAGTTTGACAAAAATTGTTTCCCCCAAATTGAGCTCCTTGGAAGAAGGGACAGTTTTGTCTTTTTTTTTCCTTTTTCTTTTTCTCTTTGTTTCTTTCTTTTTTTTGGGTGGAGGGGGGCACATTTCCTGCAGGTTAAAAGGAGGAGAAGGGAATAAGCTTTTTTATTAGGTAATGCTGTGTGCCAGGAATGACACTAAGCATTTTCAATAAATATTATCTCATTTGATTTGTGCCTAGATGGCATTTAACAAATGATTTTTGAATAACTAAATGAATCACTCTTTTAGAGGACCATCGGTTAATTTATAGTAGAAATTTTTGTAGTAGGAAAGAAATGGAAGAGAAGTGGGTGCTCTCTTCCTCCCTTCTTTGCAGAGAAGAAGGACTACGGGTATAGAATATTATATAGCCTATGAGATACAGACCACAGAATCTGAGCAGTGGAAGATATCTCAGCATCCTTGTAGGTCAATACACACAAGAAAAGAATTCCCTACTGTAACATACTCAACAAATAGGCCATCCCTCCTATGAGCTAGTTACAAGCATAGTCTTTCCCCATTAGAATACTTTCTTTGAAGGCAGGTACTGGTTTTTGTTCGGTTTGATTTGGTTTGTTTGGGTTTTGTTTGTTTTTGGTTTGTTTTTTTTGGCCTTTCTTTCTCTCTCAACACTGAGCACAGTACCTGGACCATATCAAGAACTTAATAAATGCTTATTGACTGACTGACTGATGATGTCATTAATCCTTAAACAAGTACTCTTTGAAAAGGACCCACATGTACAAAAATATTTATAGCAGTTCTTTTTGTGGTGGCAAAGAACTGGAAATCGAGGGGATGCCCATCAACAGAGGAATGGCTGAACAAGTTGTGGTACATGAATGCAATGGAATACTATTGGGCTATAAGAAATGATGAGCAAGCAGACTTCAGAAAAATCTGGAAAGACTTGTATGCACTGATGCTGAGTGAAGTGAGCAGAACCAGGAGAATGTTGTACACAGTAACAGCCATGCTGTGCGATGACTAACTTAGTCCTTCTCAGCAATGCAAGGATCTAAGATATCTCCAAAAGTCTCATGATGGAAAATGCTATCCACATCCAAAGAAAGAACTATGGAGTTGGAATGCAGATCGAAGCATACTATTTGCTCTTTTTTTTCCTTCTGTTTTGTTTTGTTTCCTCTTTCTGGTGGTTCCTCCTATTAGTTCTAATTCTTCCTTACAACATGACTAATGTGAAAATATGTTTAATAGGAATGTATATGTATAGCCTATATCAGATTGCACACCATTAAGGGAGGGAGGAAGGGAGGGAGGGGAGAAAAATTTAAAACTCAAAAGCTTATGGAAGTGATTGTTGGTAACTCAAAATAAAAAAAAAAGTACTCTGAGTCTAAGCATCCAAACAGTTCTGAATGAATCTAATTGTCTTATCATTTAGTCCACATCTCTCCATCTTCTCCAAAAGAATACTGTGATATAATTTATTAGAAGCCTTGAAAAAATCCAGGTTAACTACATCCACAACATTCCTCTATTGTATTAATTGAGTAATCCTGTCAAAAAAAGTGAAATAAGGTCAGTTTAAAATGATACTTTTTAAAAATTGAATTTATTTTTTAATTTATGGAATAAGACAAGCATTTATATAACAGAATAAAAAAAGATGATTGCTCATGAAACTGCAAATTTATTATGTATAACTTGCTACTCCTTTTAAATATATAATAAAGTTATCATGTAAATTTTTCCCTCCCCCCCACTCACCCTAGAGATGGCACAAATATGGATATGTATATGTAAAATCATTCTATACATATTTCTATTTATCAGTTCTTTCTCTGGAAGCAGATAGCATCTTCCTTCATATTTCTTTTATAGTTAATTTAGGTATTTATAGTAGTCAATGAAATGACTCAAATGATAATTTCTTGATGAAGCCACAATGTATCTGTAATCTGTTGCCCTTTCTAGATATTCATCAACTCCTTTTATTGATCTCTTGTAAAACTTTCCAAAGAATCACAGTTAAGCTCACTGGCCCATAGTTTTCCATATTCTGTTTTCTTCTCCTTTTTGAAAATAGGGACAATATTTTACCCTTCTCCAAAACTGTGGCAACTCTATTTTCCATAATCTCTCTAATCAACCATTTGATACTCAAGTCATTTTTTGTTCTGATAATTCCAGTACAAAGGTCATTTTCCTTGACAGAGGATATATAGGCAAAATAAGATTTGAGTAGCTATTCCTTCTGTCTGTTATCAGTTACTATCATCCCATCTATGCAGGGGTATGCTGGTAAATATTTAACAACCAGCTTGGATGGGGGGGTGACTGGGGGATATACTCATAACATACTTTTAAGGTTTATCTACATTATCAATATTTTCACCATCACTTAAGCCTACACAATTAACAAAACAATAATTCAAGCCCTGCTTTGAAGTGCTTACTTATTTCTAAGGGGTAAATTAAAATTTAACAATCAGTAATCACTCCAGCACACCCCTGTATCTATGCCATGCAAAAGCACCGATCCTTTCTTTGGTCTTCTTTTTTTTCTTCTCTAAATAAGCTTTAAAAAATCATTTTTCTCCTTAGCCCTTACCACCTCAGATGATTTTGAGCTTTAGCACTCCTGATATTGTTTTTACTATGGACTGTGCTATACTCACATTCATTCTCTGTTACCTGGCCTTGCTTCCATCTCCTGTATATTCCATTTAAAAATGTAAATTGTTGGTAAATTGCCTGTGTATCCACATTGGTCTCTTTAGACATATCTCATTTTCCCCTGCTAATTGGAATTGCTTCCCTTTCTGTCTTGAGAATTTAATTCTTGAGCATCTCCTATCCCTCCTAAGCTGACTTCCTCTGTAGAATTTTAGCCCATAGAATTCTACTTTTCTTCCCTCTGAACTCTTAGAAATATGCTTTCCCAAAATCTAAGGTATATGTCATACTGTACCTGCATTTCCTCTTCTCTATCACAAACTGGAGGTGTAAGTGGTCACTTCTCCCAAAGGTTCCTATTATTTCTACTCCAGCAACCAATTATTCTCTGCTATTGAGATTCAGGTCCAGAATAGACTTTCTCCTTATTGGTTCCTCCACCTTTTGAAGGATGAAATTACAAATAGGGCAAGTCAAGACGTTATTACTGCTCTAGAGGTCCAGCAGATATCTGAATAAATTGAAGTTACCCATCACTACTATATCTCTGTGTCTCTGTGCCAGGCTTGTGATGTTTCCCAAACTCCTTATGTAGTTCTTCTTTCTGCACAGGTGGTCTATAGTATAGTCCAATGTCAAAATCACTTCTTTTCTCTCTCCACTGACTCTCAAAGGTGCTTCCTCACTATGGTTCCTGAATTTGGTCACATAAGTATGCCTTCTTAACATACAGAAAGTATATTAAAATATATTATCCCTTTTGACTCTTATGGATTGCTTGGTTTTGTCAAATTGCATTTTTTTGGACTCTTTTTACTTTAAAAATATTTGTTACAAGGGATGGTTCACTTGTAGAAGAAAGGGTGGGTGTATTTGGAAATGAAGGTGATGTAAAAACAGAAGATGTCAATAAAAAATAAGATTGTTTTATAAAAAAGGAAAATCTTTGATTATGGATGCTGAACAAACTGTAGTTTGGGAAGGTAATGGAATACTACTGCCCTATAAAAATGATAAATAGCAAGAATTTGAAGAAAAACTCTAAGACTTTTATGCAGAGACAAATGAACAGAACCAGGAGAACAATTTACATGATGACCAAATCGTGTACAGGAAAACAGTACTGGAAAGACCTGGGAACTCTATTACAGTGACCAATGAGAACTTCAGAGAACTGGTACAGAATAAGGCACACACTTTCTAGAGGCAGCCAAAGTGTTCATTTGTTTTGTTTTGCTTTGTTTTGTATTTATCTGTTAGAAGGGAGTTTTGTGGGGAATGGTAATTATCAGAAAGTGAAAGCTACGCAAAAAAGAACCTATTAAAAAAAGGTTTTTTAAAAGTCTCACTTTAATTGAATAGATTTTATTGGTATATATTATTCCAAAGTTTGAAATAAGCACTTAAGTTGTTTTTTAAATTTTTGTAGTTACATACTGTGTTGAAATTGACCCCTTTAGTTATATTTTAGCATTGTGCAAATCTATTTAAGGTTATGTTTTACTGAATTTTCTCATGAGCCAGATTTCCCACCACTGTCTATATGCCCCAAGGCAAGCTGCTTTACCTCTGTGATTCATTTCATTTCAATCCTGTAAAGCATGGAAAATCACAAGTGCCCTTCTATACTACATAGAAGGTTACTCTTATCTCTACCCCCCTCTGCAAAACTGTTTTAGTAATAATATTAATTATGTATTTGAAGATAAATGAGATAGTATACTTGAAAATATACAAGTTCCTCTCTGCAGGAAAGACATTACAGAAACCATAGGTATTAATGTTATCATTCTACATCTGGAATGGGAATGATTAGGTGTGGTCAGCATGCAACACTACAAATAACCAAGGCACCATCTGTTTGCTGTGTGTTCTCCTTCCTGTCTCCCTACTCCTGGCACTACTCTCCCATTCCTTGTTATGAATATAACACTTGCACTGGGATTTAGGGAATGTTGAATATATGCTGGCCTCATCTGCTTCCTCATTGATCCAACTGCTAGCCTTTTGCTCACCTCTGCCTTGCCTTCCACACCAGGCATTCCACTGAGTCATATGAATACAACAGAGCAAAGTAAAAAAAAAAAAGTATTAATAACTGACCGCTATACATATACTGTAGTTTCAAAATTTAAAAGGTATTTTATGTACACCAGCTCATCTAATACTCTTAGGACCATGTAAGATGGAAGTACAATGATAATGGTGCCCAACTTCTAGGTCAGGACTTCTTATCTTTTTTGTGTCATTAGAAGTCTGCTGAAGTCTATTGACCCAGTCTCAGAATATTATTTGCTATCTACATGCACATTGGAAATTAATGTGAAATTTTCAGTTAAGAGGTCAGTGAAAATAAAGTTGTAATTTTTCCCCCATCCAAGTTCACAGACACTATGAAATCTATTCACCTATTTCCTTAGGGGTCTGTAGACCCCAGATGAAGAATCCTTGTTCAAATCCTGCCTCAGACACTTTCCAGTTATATAACTCTGAGTAAGTCACTTGACCTCTCTGACTTATTAACCTCGTCTGTAAATTTGAGATAATAATAGCACCTATCTCTCAGGCTTGCTGTGAGGATCAAATGATATATGTAAAGTGGTTTACAAACTTTAAAGTATTATGTAAATGTTTATTATTATTATTATTTAATTACTTGCACCTGTCAGCCCAATTTTTGATAGGATACAAACTCCCCTTCCTAAGACTTCAGCACATGGCTCACAATCTCCCTCTCCATCCCAGTCCTTACTAACATCCTCAATACAGCTCTGGACACAGTCTCTTGTCTTGCCTGTTCTCTGACTCACTCCTGCTGAACCCACTCCAGCGGCCTTCTCATATACTCCAGTCCCTGGATCTTCTTCAAGTCTTTCACCTCAGGCCCCCTCCCCTTATCTCTTTCTCTGACTCTTCACCCTTCCTTTTTTCTCCCCTTCCCTCTCTCCTTCCCCCCTTTCCTTCCCTTCCCCCATTCCCATCCTTCCCTCCATCCTTTCTTCTTCTTCTCTTCCTTGGCCTAGATGATGCCATGGTGGAAATAGCCGAGGAGGCCACAGAGCCCGCCGAGGCAGACATCACAGGGCTGTGCCAGGACCTGTTCTCCAAAATGGCCATGTACCTAACAGGCGAGCTGATAGCCACCAGTGAAGACTATAAACTTCTGGAAAATATGAACAAACTGACTAGCTTGAAGTATCCAGAAATGAAAGATATTGCAGTAAACATAAGTAGAAACCTAAAGGACTCAAACCATAAATCTGCAGCACTTCAGCCTTATCTGGATCAGACCACTTTAACTGAGGAGCAAGTAGCAGCTCTTGAGCAGGCAGCTTACAAGTGGGATGCATATTCAAAGAAACCAGAAACAAAGTACAAGAAGTTAGAGAGGAGAGGAAAGAATTCTTTAGCACAAAGACTTTGACTACAAGAATGTTTCATAAGAGCTGAAATAAGTGGGATGGAACTTATCACTATGCTTCAATTCCTAAAAGGAAGCGGTGTTGCTGATCCAAGGAGAATGCCAGCCCCCACCTCGGGTTGGACGTGTTGCTCTGACCACCCCTTGATGTTTCCCGTAGCCCCTGGAACCTCATCTTATCATGTGCTTCATTGTGTGCCCTGGACCAAGGCTCAGAGATCGGGATCAACCCTGTTTAGAGCAGACACAGAGGCTCTCATCTCCCCGTCTCCTCCCTTCTTCCCCCTCCCCTAGGGCTCCACCTTGGACTCTGTTATGAATGTGCCCCCACCCCCTTCACAACCTGTTCTTCAACGTAAGTAATAAATGCCAATTTATGACCCTCAAAAAGAAAGCCTTCACCTCAGTTCTACCTTCACTTCCTGCCTTTAGTCTTGACCTGCTTTATAATCAGCCACTTTAATAAAGTGCTTTCTTGCCCCTTAGGGCCTTGTCGCCCTTGTCCCTCTGCTGTGCCTATGATATTAATCTCTATGAATCACTTTTCTCTGCTCCCACCTGCAAGTCACTAAATTTTGCTGACCTAGTCAGCTGCTTATTCATGTTACTTACCTTTTACTGGATCCTCAGCACAAGTCATTTTCATTCATATCTGATTGTCTCCCTACCATACTCCCCACACTTGCTGTTCCAGACCTTTTCTTTTCTCAGAGTCCTATCTCTATGTCACATCTCAGAAGATAAGTTGTCTTGTACTCTACCAAGAATATTGAGGTGACAGGTCTTGATTTCCTTCATCTGCTACTTCTTCCAAGCTTCTCTGTGTTCTTGCCCATTCTTGCTCCTCCTCTCCAATTGCAGAAGATGAAATGAACCTCCTCCTCCTTGTGAAAATGAACCCCCTTCACTTATGTCTTTCATCCCATTCCCCTCCTGTCTCTTCCAATATCTTAATTCTTTGAATATTCCATCTCTCTCTCATTTTTAGTTTCTTCTTCTTTACTGACTCTTTCCCCGCTGTTTACCCACATGTTTAAGTCTCCCTTATTAATAAATAAATAATGAACAAAAAGCCCTCCCTTAACTCAGGAAACCCTTAAGCTATTGTAGTATGCTTCTTCTCTTTGCTGTTAAACTTCTAGAAAAAAAAGAATCTATATTCTTTACTATAGTGCTTTCTCGTCACTCATTCCTATGACTCTTTCTAGTCTGTCTCCTGCACTCTACTAAAATGACTGTATACAAGGTCATCAATGACCTCTTAATTACTAAATTCAATGGCCTTTTCTCAGCTTTTGTTCCTACCGACCTTTTTGTAGCACTTGACACTTTTGGCTATCCCTCCTTTTGACATTCTTTCCTCCTGTGGCTTCCATGATGCTGCTCTATCCTGGTTCTCTCACTGCTGAGTGTCATCCTTCTCAATCTCTTGTTGGTTCTTCTTCTCCCTTTGATTTCCAAACTATCCACCAATGTGCAGTCCCGGAATGATAAAGCACACATCTCTGTGACTTTAAAAATCATCTTTCTGCAAATGTCTCCTCAGACTAAACATTCAATTCCCTTCTCTCCCCTTAGCTCCAGTCTTAAATTTCCACCTGCTTTCAGGATGTCCCAACTGACAGCATAAACAAGATGTGCTAAAAATGAAATTCCACTTGCCAATGAAATCTGCCCCTTCTCCCAATAATATTCCAAATGAAACACTACTAAACTCCCAAGAACCCAAAACCAAAGTTCCATTTTTACCTCTACTCTTTTTCTTCCCTCTCCTCTCTTCCCCACATCCAAACGGGTGCCCAATACTGTCAATTCTGTGTCTATGTTCTCTCTTCCATCTTTCCCTGTATCCCCCATGAATACTGTCACTACTCTAGTTTAGAATCTCACACTTGGACTAATCTAATAGCCTCCTAACAGGACTCTCCCCTCTTTAATCCATCTTCCAAATGATAGTCTTATCAAATTGATATTCCTAAAGAAGAGTTCTATGTCATTTCCATTCTCAAAAATCTTCAGTTACTCCCCACTTTCTATTGAATAAAACACAATCACAGTCTGGCTCTGACCTACTTTTTTGTCTTTATTTTATACTATACCATTTTATATACTGCATATTTCAGACAAACTGTACTAGTTGCATTTTTCCAAACATCCTTCACAATCCTTCCTCTGTGTTTATGCAAGACATCTCCTGTCCTGAAGCACATTCCTCTTCTTCCTTCCAAGGCCAGCAAGCATGCTATTACCTCAGTGAAGCCTTCCCACAACTGCAAGTGACCTTTCCTTCCTCAGATCTCCTTAAAGCACCTTCTTTACATCCATAGTTAGTAATTATCTCTTTTCTACATAGTATCATATTTATTTGTGAATGACTTATCCCTGCTTTTCGATTGTAAATTCCTTGAGTACAGCAACAAAGTAAATTTTCGCTTAACACAGTGCTGTGTGCAAAAGACACTTTTTTTGAAAAGTTGAATTGAATCAAATGCACAGATTTGCTTTAAGTGTGTTCATTGATGCCCTGTTCCCTACTAAGTAAAGTTCAATCTCCTATGAATGAATGAGTAAACAAACAAATGCACGAGTGAAAAAGCATTTGCTAAACACTTACAGTGCCAAGCACTGAACCTGGCAATAATGGCTCTTCACCATTTGCTACTAACTTACTTTTTCAGCTTCCTTTATATCCTTCTCCCCATATTCTTTGCTCCAGCCAACCCAGGCTACTCTCTGATCATTGCCCATATATACACAGCACTTAATTGCCTCCAGACCTTGGCTCATGTCGGTCCTTATGCCAGTGCAGGGATTAAATTGGTTGGGGGGGGAGGACAGAGAAATTAGGTGAGGAAGATAAGCCTTGACGAGGACCCTAGTTTGAGTGCAATGATATGAAGGTTGATAGCACATTCTGTGGCTTAAAGGGAATTATAAGTATTGTTATTTTCTCTCTAACAGTAGTGTCAGAAGAATGTGGTCACTTTCTAATGATTGATGTCTGATACCTAGGATTACTGTGCACTAACCCTACGAAAGGAGAATTGCTATGCAGTGAAGGAGAAAGAGGCTCTGGAAAAGACTGATGGCAAGAAGACTCAAGTTTTGTAAGCAAAAGATAGATAATCACTCTCAGTGGGTGACATCAGGGAAGGCTTCATGGAGGTAGTGGCATTGTAGTTGGCCCTTGAAGGAAGAGGAGGATTTCAAAAGGTGGACATGTATGGGGAATATGTTCTAGGAATAGGAGATGTTCTAAAAAAAATATGGAGGCATGATAGCACAGGCAGGATAGCACAGTATGTTTGAGAAACAGCACTAGTCAGTAGGTCTTTTCATTGGCCATCCCCCATGCTTGGAATATACTTCCTCTTCACCTCCACATTATAGAATCTCTCACTTTCTTCAAGATGCAGCTCAAGCACTACCTTCTGCAAGAAGTCTTTCCTCATTTCCTGAATTACTAGTGCCCTCTCTCCCTAACTACTTTAAACTTAACTACCTTGTATTTTTTGGCATGTCTGTATGTGTGTATGTATGCATACATGCATATATGTGTATATACCATATGTGTATACATGAATATGTGTACACATATACATGTGTATATACATAGATCCACATATTGTGTATAACCAAAAATATTTTAAATATACATAAAATATAGAAAGTATAGATACATAACACACATATATATTCATTTGGTAAATACTTATATATGTACATGTTATCTCCCCCAATACAATGTAAGTCCATTGAGAATAGAATTGTTCTGTGCTTTGTCATTGTATCCCTGATACTTAGCACAGTGCCTGAGATAGATATAGATAGATATAAATATCAGGCTTGTTCATTGATCGATTAATGTAATAGAGGCAGCATATCAAGAGTATTGGATTTGGAATCAGAGAACCTGGATTCTAATCCAGCCTCTCTCACATACTACCTATGTGACCTTGAGCAAATAATTTAATTTCTCTGGATGTCTGTTTCTGTATCTGCAAAATGACAGAATAAGTCTATATAGCCTCTAAAGGTCCTCCAGCTCCACATCTATGATTTTATGATCTATGATGCTATAAGAAGAGAATTCTTTTCAAGTTTAGGTTGGTCTAGGTGGCCTCCATGGTGCCTCCCAATTCAGAGACTGTCTGATTCTGTTTGTAAGAGATAAATGGAAATCAGGCTCCAAAAAGAGGTGTGTGGGGTTTAGGACTTGTTATAAAATATATACAGTCCTATGGTAATCTTGAAGTTTGATGTAAATATGTGGTAAGGGGGAATGCCTCCACTTTGTGGTAAGATTCTTTGGGCAGAAAGGTAGAAATGAAGTTTAAAAGATATTATAATAGATGTAATGGAATATATTCAGTTCGTCAACTAGAATTTATGAAGCACCTATGTGTTAGGCACTGTGCTAAGTGCCGGGATTACAAAGAAAGGCAAAAGACAGTCCTTTCCCTCAAGGAGCTGACATTCTAATGAACGAAAGAAACAGTTTGCAATAACTATATATAAACATGCTATAGACAGGATCAATTGTAGATAATCAACAGAGGGAAGAAACTAGTAGTAAAGGGGATCAGGAAAGGTTTCTTATAAAAGATGATTTTATAGCTGAGTCTTGAAGGAAGCCAGGGAAGCTAACGGGAGGAGATGAGGACATTCTGTGCTATAAGGAGTACTGAATATGAAAATTCAAAGAAGAGTGAGAATATTTATATGAATCAATCAGGATCAGAAAAACAATATACATTTTTATGACAATGTAAATGGAAAGAACTTTTTTTAAAATGAAACTGAATGTCATGTAATCGTAATGACTAAGTCTGGCCCCAAAGGAGAGATGAGAAAATGGATATGAACATTGCATATACTATCAGACTCAGCTGATGTGTTGGTTGGTTTTGCTAAATGTTTTTTTTCTTTCTCTCTTTTTTTATTCTGTATTAGGAGGGAGAAAAGGGAATAAGTATTTGTACAGTACCCACTATGTTCCAGGCACTGTGCTCAGTACTTTACAGATATTATCTCATTCTCTGTCTGAAGGATGTGAGCAAGATGCTAACTGATCAAGAGGTTACAGTAAACTCCAGTAGTAATCTTTAATTGAAGCATCAAGTGAAGTATAATAGGTCACGAGAATTTAGGAGGGATGGCATGGCTTTCCCTAAGACAAGGACAACTTTTCACAATTGATTTGGATGTAGCAGCTAACTAAAAAGAAGAAACCCTAGGATATAAGACAAATCTTAGAAAGTCTGCTGGAGAGAAGTCTTCTTGTCTGTCCTTATTCTAGGTAATCATAATCAGGATGCTGTTTAGGACCCAGAGGAATATCACAAAAGGTAAATGATTAATTTTGAGAAACACCTACATCTTTGCAAAAGGAGGTCTTCCTTATAACATGAGAATTTTATTACAAATCCTAGAAGACAAGCATAAATTTAAAAGAGTTGAATAAAATTAGTCATGCTGGGGGCAAAAACTGAGTGTCTATTTATCTGAGAGGCTTCCCTTCCCAGGGTATTCTCTCAGGCAAGTGGTTTCTTTGAAGTCATATATCATCATAGTGCTAGGAAATTCAGATGAATAGTGTCAGTGCCCACAGAAATAGCTTTAACAAATTTTATTGCTACTCACAAGGGGAGGTGGAGGACAACTGTTAGCAAATTCATTGTGTGACCCCCATTCTTGCACTGGGCAGTGCACAGTGCAGTCAAATGGTGTGGAATTCTTCAGGGCTCGAATGTGGGTATTATTTGACACAGGGCCAGTATGATACAAATGAGAGACTGCCCTGTTATCTATAGGACTAGTACAGTAAAGGCACTTTCTAAATTACCAAATGAGAAACAGGAAATTAGGAAACTTAACCTCAGTTGTGCCAATCCAGTAAGGGAATGAAAAGGGTAGAAGAATAGCTGGGACCATATAAGCCAAATAGCTTTTCACTGGCTCATAATGTTGTTGTTGTTCAATTGTGTCCAACTCTTCATGACCCCATTTGGGGTTTTCTTGACAGACATACTGAAATGTCATGTCCTTCCCCAGATCATTTTACAGATGACGAAACTGAAGCAAACAGGGTTAAGTGACTTGTCTGGGGTCATATAGCTAGTAAGTGTCTGAGGTCAGATTTGAACTCAGAAAGGTGAGTTGTCTTGACTCCAATCCTTGCACTCTATCTACTGCACCACCTAGCTGCCCCAGCTCACACTGGTTGTGCTATATCATAGAATCTCAGAGTTGGAGAAGAATTTAGAATTGCCATCTAGTCCAAACAAGAACTGCGTAGAATCACATATGCAACATACTCAACAAAATCATCTAGCCTTGTCTTAAAAATCTCTAGTGAGAGGAAACTCACCACATATTCATCTCTGCATGTGTATGCCTAGTATGAAATAGTAAAACAGGAACTGATTTTTATTTAGGCATTACAGAGGCAGAATGAGAATTCACTGGGGATGGGGGAATGTTGTGGAGAATCCATAGTCATTCAGGCTTAAGTTGATAAACTTGTTGAATTATGATCAGCATAAATTTCAGTAGAAATGCAGAAAGAAATGGTGATGGACTTAAAAGAGAAAAAAATGTCCATATGCAGATAGACTCCAAGAGAAATCATGGATAATGCAATTGAAAACAAACAAACAAACAAAAAGAATCCCACCATAATGAGCTATTATGGTGGCAGGGATGCTCAAGACACCACCCCAGAGGAAGATAATGACTTCAAAACATCTACAACCTACGCCGCAGAGATAAACACAGCTTGGGCACAAATTGAATTAGAATTGCTAGAAGAGAAGAAGCAAAAGTTTTAAAATATTTTTAAATGTTTTTATAAATGAGAATGAGAGTGCTTGTGGGAAAAAATTGGAAAAGAAATGTGACCTATGGAAGAAAGAATTGGAAAGGGAATTAACAGGTTGGTATAAGAGGTAGAAAGTTTGCCCAAGAAACAAACTCCCTGAATATTAGAATGGACCAATAAGGCATATTAGAGGCAGCAACCTAGACAAACTCTTCCATGTTCCCCTTCAAACAACTTAAAAAAAAAACTCAAAATGAATATTGGAGTGGCAGAGCCAACAAAAGGTCAGGTTTAGACATTTTCCCAACCTACGACAACTCAGGTCAGCAAGAGATGTCTGCTACAGCTGGAGTGGAGGCTGGCCCAGGGCTCACACATTGCAGCACAGGTGGCAAGCCTTGGAGGTAGCTGTGACAGCAGCAGCTTCAGGAGCTGTCAGCCCAGAGAAGATAAGAGGGTCAGACAACTGGTTGGAAAGAGATTACAGGGGACCCTTTGCTGGAACTGGGCATAACTGGCACTGATTGGCAACTCGATTGCCCATAAACAGTTCTGGGTTGTAGTTCCAGGGCAGAGAGGAGTATTTGTGGCAGGTCATAAGGCAGAGAGAAGCACTAGCAGTTCAGGCTTCAGAAGAGGGACTTGGTCACACAGTTCCTGGGTAAAAACCAGAACACAGATCAGGAAAGCAGTCACCACACCACCTTAGAAGCACCAAATACTTGCAGACCACCAGAACTAACTCTGAAAACAGCAGCACAAAAAAGCCTGAATCTTGGAACAGTGCCTTCCCACCCCAAGTGAGCAGAGCCCAATTTTAACATATAGTTCAAAGTCAAGAAATAAGTCAGAAAACTGAGCAAACAACAAAAACAGACCATCAAAATCTACTATGGTGGTTGGGAAGACCAAGATATAAACTCAGAAAAAGACAACAATATGAAAATCCATAGAACCAATGCCTCAAAGAAAAATGCTAATTGAACACAATTCCAGCAAGAATCCCTGGAAGAGTTAAAGAAAGAGATAAGAGTAGCAGAGGAAAATTGGGGAAAAAATGAGTGATTCAAAAAAATTATGAAAAGATAGTTAATATCTTTAAAAAGACACAAAACTATTAAAGAAAATTACACTTTAAAAAACAGAATTTGACTAATGGTAAAGGAAGCACAAAAATTCACCAAGTAAAGAACTTCTTAAAAATTAAAATTGGATTAGTGAATGAATTAGTTAATGATTCTATGAGACATCAAGAAACAATAAAACAAAGTCAAAAGAATGAAAAAAATTGAAGAAAATGTGAAATATGTCATCAGAAAAAAAAAACTGACCTGGAAAATAGATCAAGGAGACAGACTATAAAAATTATTAGACTATTTGAAATCCATGATTTTAAAAAAGAGCCTAGACATCCTACTTTGAGAAATTATAATGGAAAACTGCCCCAATATCTTAGATCCAGGAGGCAAAATAGAAATAGAAAGAAGCTACCAATCACCTCCTGAAAGAGAACCCAAAATGAAAACTCCCAGGAATGTTATAGCCAAATCCAGAGCTTACAGATCAAGGAGAAAAAATTGTAAGTAGCCAGAAAGAAATAATTCAAATATGGAGTCACAGTCAGGATCATACAAGATTAAGCAGCTTTCACATTAAAGAAGCCTAGGGACTGGGCATATGACATTCTGGAAGACAAAGGAGCCAGGATTACAACCAAGAATAGCCTACCCAGAAAAAAAATGAACATAATTCTTCCAGGGGGGAAATGGATACCTAATGAAATAGAGGATTTTCAAGCATTTCTGATGAAAAGACTAGAAATAAATGGAAAATTTGACATTTAATCACAAGGCTCAAGAGAAAGGTAAACATGAAAAAGAAAACATAAGAGACTCAATAAGGTTAAGCTGTTTGCATTCTAAATGGGAAGATGATACATATAATTCTGTAAGAACTTTACCATCATTCGGGAAGTTAGAAGCAGTCTACATAGATAGAAGGCACAGGTATGAGTCAATTAAGTTGAGATGATCTCAAAAAAAATTAAGAGATGAAAAGGAGGGATGCACTGGGAGAAGGGGGAAGGTAGAGGTAGAATGGGGGAAATTATCTCACATAAAAGAGGTGCTCAAGGAAGAGCTTTTACAGTAGAGAAGAAAATGGGAGGGGAGAAATGGCAGGCAATGCTTGAATCTCATTTTCACCAGAATTGGTTCAAAGAAGGAATACACATACACACATTCAGTTGGATATAGAAATCTACCTTACCCAACAGGGAAATAGGAGGAGAAGGGAATAAGAGAAAGGAAAGATCATAAAAGGAAGGGCAGGTTAAGGGAGGCAATAGTCAGAAGTAAAAGACTTTTTTTTCTGGTGAGGCAATTGGGGTTTAAGTGACTTTGCCCAGAGTCACACAGCTAGTAAGTGTTGTGTCTGAGTTCGGATTTGAACTCAGGTCCTCCTGACTCCAGGGCCAGTGTTCTACCCACTGCACCACCTAGCTGCTCCAGGAAAATAGACTTTTGATGAGGAATAGGACAAAAAGAGAGAAGACAAAAAGAAGACTAGGATGGAGGGGAAAACACAGTTAGTAATCATAACTATGAATAGCATAAGCTCACCTATAAAATGGAAGTGAATAGCAGAATGGTTTAGAAACTGGAATCCAACAATATGATGTTTACAAAAAACACCTGAAATAGAAAGACATACACAGTTTAAAAAAAAAAAAGGAGATGGAGCAGACTCTATTATGCTTCAGCTTAAGTAAAAAAGGAAGGGCTAGCAATCATGATCTCAGACAAAGCAAAAATAGACCAAATTAAAAGAGATAATCAGAAAAACTATATTTTGATAAAAGGTACCACAGACAATGAAGTAATATTAAAAAAATTTTACAGCAAGTTTCTCTGATAAAGGCCTCTTTTCCCAAATATATAGGGAACTGAGTTAAATTTATAAAAAAATAAGAACAATTCCCCAATTGAAAAAATTCTCAGGGGATATGAACAGGCAGTTTTCAGAAGAAAAAATCAAAGCTATCTATAGTAATATAAAAAAATGCTCTAAATCACTATTGATTAGAGAAAGGCAAATTAAAATAACTCAGAAGTATCACTTCACACCCATAAGAAATGACAAATGCTGGAAAGGATGAGGGAAAATAAGTACACTAATGAATCACTGGTGGAGTTGTGGACTAGTCCAAACATTCTGGAGAACAATTTGGAATTATGTCCCAAAAACTAAAAACTGTGCATACCCTTTGACCCAAGCAATACTACTACTAGATCTGTACCCTAAAGAAATCAAAGGAAAAGGATCTTTATACACAAGAATACTTATATCAAGTCTTTTTGTGGTGGCAAAGAATTAGAAATTGAGGGGATGCCCATCAATTGGGGAATGGCTGAACAAGTTGTGGGACATGATTGTGATGGAATACTATTGTGCTATAAGAAATGACAAGAGGGTGGTTTCAGAAAAACATGAGAAGACCTATATAGACTGATGCTAAGTAAAGTGAGCAAAATTAGGAAATCATTGTATACAGTAACAGCAATATTTTAATGATCAACTGTGAAAGACAGCTATTGTGATCAATACAATGATCTAAGACAATACCAAAGGACTCATGAGGAAAAATGTTATCTATCTCCAGAGAGAGAACTGATGAACTCTTAGTGCAAATATAGTTTTCTCACTTTTGTTTTTCTTGCTTTTTTTGCAATATGGAATTTTTTTGCTAATATGGAAATATTTTGCATGACTTCACATGTATAATTGATATTATATTGCTTGCCTTCTCAGTGAGTGGGGGAGGAGAGAGGAAAAGAAAAATTTGGAACTCAAAATGAAAAAAAAGAATGTTTAAAGTAAATAAACAATAAATATCTATATTTTTAAAAGACAGAATGTAACAAATAGAAGACAATGACTCCATGAAACAATAAAAATGATAAAACAAAGTTAAAATACTGGGGAAAATGGAGAAAATGTAAAGGTAACTTGGAAAACAAATTGAGGAGAAAATTGAAAAATTGAGGAGAAAAAAATTAAGAGTTAAGAGACTACCTGAAAGCCATGAGCATTTTCTTCCTCACCATCACTACAACCCCAAAAAAAAGCTTAGATGTATTTCAAGAAATAAAAGAAAACTTTCCAGATATCTTAAAATCTGAATAGAAATAGAAAAAAATCTATTGGTCACTTCCTGAAAGAAACCCAAAAATGAAAATTCCCAGGAATATCATAGCCAAAATCCAGAATTCACAGATTTAGAAAAAAAAGCCTAAGACAAAACTATAAGCAACCAGAAAGAAAGAATTCAAGTACCAAGGAGTCACAGTCAAGAAGGATCAAATTCAATTTAGCAGCTACCACTATAAAGGGGTGGAGAATTTGGAACATGATATTCCAGAAGGCAAAGGATATGGTCTTACATCCAAAAATAACTTTCCCTACAAAACTGAGTATAATGCTACAAGGGAAAAAAAAACGAATCTTTAATGAAATAGAGGACTTCCAAGCACTCTTGATGAAAAGATGAGAGCTATGTAGTAATTTTGAAGTTCAAACACAAGAGTGAAGAAAAACATAAATGGTTAACAAGAATGAACAATGACAATTGACTAAATAAACATAAACTGCTTAAAGTCTCATGTTCAGAGATGATACACCCCTCTGAGCCCTAGTATCATCAGTGATCATAGAGGGTTGGAAGTCACTTTGTCATTCCTTAATGATCTTAAGAGATGAATAGAAAAAAAGGGGAAAGGGAATAAAGAGAAAGGGAATAAAAAAAAGAAAAGGGAGATTATCTCACATAATTAGTGTACAGAAATAGACATACAAACAAGAATGAGGGGTTGAAGAAACAACTGACAGTTTAATCTCACTCTCGTCTGAACTGGTTAGAGGAAGGAAGAAAAGAGAGAGAGAGAATGAGAATTGAGTACAGAAATTTATTTCATTCAGCAGGGAAGAGGGAAAAAGTAGATGTCAGGAAGGGGGAATTGGAGGAAGGTCGATTAAGGGAGGAATTAATCCTAAACAAAACAAATTCTAAAAATATGCAAAAATGTTTATAGTTTGTTGTTTTTTGAGGTGGCAAAGAATGGGAATCTGAGGAGGTGCCCATAAATTGGGGAATGGATAAATAAGTTGTGGTATACAAACGTGATGGAATACCACTGTTATATGAAATGATGAAGTGCAAGATTTCAGAGAAACCTGAGATGACTTGCATGAATTGGTGGAAAATAGAGGGATTAGAACCAGGATAACAATTTCTATAAATTTGGTAAAGGCAGACTTTGAAAGAATTAGGAACTCTGATCAGTTGTGTCATGACCAACCACAATTCTAGAGAACTAGTGATAATACATGCTACTCCCCTCCTGATAGAGAAGTAAAGCACTCAGAGTGCAGAAGGAGACCAAAAAAAAAAAAAATTTCGACATAGTCAATATGGAAATTTGTTTTGATGGACTGTACATGTTTGTAATGGGATTTGCTTTTCTTTATTTCTCAAGGGGGAAAGGGGAGGGAGGTGGGGGGAAAAGGCAGATTTTTACTGATTAAAAAATAAAAACTGTGTTGTATATTGAATCCTTTTTTTTTTTAAGAAATGATACTGTTACACATTTTTTGAAAATGCCTTAGACATAAGCCATATTAACCTTTCATTTAGAGATTTCCTCAGAGCTACTCTGAGATTAGGACAATGGGCCAGAAAAATAGAGAGAATTCTGACCAAAATTCCTTTGGGGTCAGGTCTCCTTAGGATGAAATCAGTTTTTAAAACCATCATGTAAGAGATGAAATTAGAGCTGAACTTAGAAAGAAACTAGGAATTCTCTGATATGGTGGTGTGGAGAAAGCACATTTTAGGTACAGAGTGGGACTAGAAAGACAGGTGGAGAGGGACCAGTTCTAAGGCACAGACACAGGAGGTGGAGTGTTATGCAAAATGAACTGCAAAAAAGTCAATTTGTCTGTACCATAGAGTGCTTGAAGGGGATGTCTAATAATCCTAGAAAGGTAGACTGGAGTCAGGTTATGAAGGGTCACATTAACAACAAGACACAATGGAGAGACAGGTTTTTAGGGGGTTTTTTTAGAGTTTTGTTTTGTTTGTTGCCTTTCTTTGTATTCCCCAGTGCCTGACACGTAGTAGGTCCTTAATAAATGCTTGTTGACTTGACTCATTGACAACCCAAGTCATACATTTGTATCTTCAAGGTACAGAAAGGAGAGAAAGGAGGGAGCTAGGCGGTGCAGTGGATAGAGCTCTGGTCTTGGAATCAGAAGGATCAGAAGGATCTGAGTTCAAATCCGGCCTCAGACACTTGACATTTGCTAGCTATGTGACCCTGGGTAAGTCACTTAAAACCAATTGCCTCACCAAAAAGCAAAAAAAAAAACCCCAGAAACAAGAGATAGGCCTCCAGGACTGATACTCTATAGAAGATTAATGGTACGTTGCAGTAGCAAACATTTGTATAGGCCTCACTATGCACGAGGCACTGTGCTAAGCACTTTATAATTATTATCTCATTTGATCCTCACAACAACCCTGGGAGGTAGGTGCTATTAATGCCTCTGTTTTACAGTTGAGGAAACTGAGACAGAGAGAGGATACTTGACTTGCTCAAGGCTGCATAGCTAGTAAGTGTCTTAGGCTACCTTTGAACTTGGTTCTTCCTGACTCCAGGCCCAGCACTCTATCCACTGAACCACCTAGCTCCAACAACATGGACTTGAATGGCACATGATGGGAAAGGAAAGAATGGTGTTGAATCATGTAAATGATAAGAGTACCCACATTGAGGAAATCATGGCTCTTTTGCAATATCAAAGCAGGAAAAAGCAGCCTTTGGTCATCTTTTGGGAGTAATTCATCCCCAGTAGCTTCTCTACATCCAACTGCCTCCATTATCATCAGTCAAGAAAGCTGTGTTTCTTTAATGATCTTGAACCCTGGAACCAGGAGTATCTGGGTTCAAATTCTGATTCTGACACATACTTGTTCAGTCATTTCAGTCATGTCCTACTCTTTGTGACCCCATTTGGGGTCTTCTTGACAAAGATACTGGAGTGGTTTACCATTTCCTTCTCCAGCTCATTTTATAGAAAAGGAAACTGAGTGACTTGCGCAAGGTCACACAGCTAGTGAGTATCTGAGACTAGATTTGAACTCAGGTCTTCCTGACTCCAGACCCAGCACTCTATCTGCTGCACCACTTAGCTGCCCTATGACACATAATATCTGTCACTTAATCTGACAGTATTCCAGATAACTAAAACTATGTAAGTTACACATGAGTTGCTGCTCTACATCAGCGGAGGAAGTTTCCACACTTGGAATTACCTACACTATGAATAATCCTACTTTCAATTTCCCTAACCTGTTTTCACTCCTTTGCTCTTAGGAACACTTGTGCCCATTTTCATAAGTCAAAAATACCACCCAGTTTCAACCAAGTTCTTTTACAACCACACAAGAAACATTAACAGCAGGATGAGGCATTCTCAATTGTTTTGATTATTATCAATTTTCCTAAAAGACAGGAAATAAGCAAATGATGCTGGGTTACCTCATTGCAAAATGTGTTTCTTTATTTTTAACTCTGCATTTTTTTTACAAGTGAAAACATTCTTATTGTGACAATCTGTCCAATGGAGAAATATGTGCTCTGTGTTCAGGAGAACTGTCTCATTTATTGTTGCTAGGAGACCTCACTGTAAACCCCAAAGCTCTAGCTTCTTTTAATAGTCACAGAGGTATTATCTGAGTTCCAAGAATTTATCTTAAGCTTTTACAAACTGTATTCTGAACATAACCCACACAAACACTGAAATACAATCCTTGAGCAGCTGTAATATTGCCCAAGTCATAATTTCAGATACCATCTGTTCTTTGAATAAAGCAATGAAATCTTCATCAATGGGTGGAAAATGAATAAAATAATTTGAGTGGCCCCATGGTATGTTGGAAAGATACTGAAAGAGAACTGGGTTTAAATCATAGCTCAGAAACCTAGTTGTGTAACTGTGGGCAAGTCACAACTGCTCTGAGCCTCAGTGTCTTCTTCCATAAAAAGGGGATAATAACACCTACCTCACAGGTTTGTGGTAAGGATCAAATTAGATAACATATGCAAAGAACTTTGCAAACCTTAAAGCACCATATAAAAGTCAGCAATGATGGTGATGATGATTATGATGAGGGCGACAACAACTAAACAATGAAGATGGAGGTGAAGATGGTAGGGATAGGTGTAGTAAGAATTCATCAGAATTTGTGAGTCCAGGAAAATTCAAGCCATATTCAAAAGTCATAATCAATGACAAATCCACAGAATTTTGATATTGGGGCCTCAGAAGACATCTAGTCCAAACTATGCCTGACACCCCTTCCTTCACAACTATACCAATAAGTGATCATTCAGATTCCACTTAAGAAAAAGCTAATCCCTAGTTGTGGGATATCGATAGGTGGAAACACCTCTTTCCTTCCCAAAAGGATATGATAAAAAAAAAGCATATGATTTAATAGTTCAGTACTTCAAGGATCTATAATATAGTCAGTGTGGGCATTTCTTCGATCAATACAGGTTACCACCCCTTCATGACTTAGACTGTCATGATTTTCTGTGGCTGAAAAATATATCCCCCTGTGGTAAACTTTGTTAGTTTGTGAGTAGCTTCTTTGAATATAATCAAACTGATCCTCAGATAACTGACATATGATCCAACAATGGGCCCAAATTTATAACCTCCTTACTTGGCAGAATCTGCTATAGCTTGTACTCCACTGATCCTGAGAACCCAGGGTCACCTTTACCCCATGATGAGGCATCAGAGTCCTACTATAGTAAACATACACAGTAAACTGAGAAGGCCAAGAAGTGAAGCTTAATAATGTCAAGTATTGGGATGAACATGGTGAAGTTGGAGTAGGACATCTGTTCTGTCAAGGTGAATGGACTGGTGGGAAGGCTCCAAGATGGTTCCAGAGGGGCATAGATATCCCAGAAGAGGAGGAGGTTATCGTGTTTGAAGACCAGCAGCACAAGGATGTCCTTGCCAAGAAGTCCCTGAATTAATAACGTAAACTTGTAACCAAATAACGGCAGCTAGATGGTACAGTGGATGGTGCACTGGGCTCAGAATCAGGAAGACTCATCTTCATGAGTTCAAATACAGACACTTACTAGATGTTTGACCCTGGACAAGTCACTTAAACCTGTTTGCCTCAGTTCCTCATCTGTAAAATGAGGTGGAGAAGGAAATGGCAAATCACTTCAGTATCTCTGCCAAGAAAATTTCAATGGGGTCATGAAAAGTTGGACACAACTGAAAATGACTAAACAGCAATACCAAATAATGGTTGAGATTAAGAAGAAAAGATGGAAAAAAGTAGGTTCCCCTGGAAGACTAATACCTGATACTTGCGTACACAAAGTATTCTTATATACTTTATTTCATCTTACCCTGTAAAGTACATAATGGAAGACCAATGCCCCCCATTTTAAAGATGAGGAAACATAGGTTCAGAAAGAGTAATCCGGCCTAGGAGCTCATCAATATTCTCCTTTTTTGGGCCTTGATTTGCCCCCAAGTTACACAGCAAAAGGTGGAACTCAAACTCAGGCCTTTGTCTCTGAGGTTCAAAGAGCTTTCATCTATATTGCATTGTCTCTTTGCTTTGCCAAGCTGTATAAGACCAAAGGAATTCCATTCTAAATTAATAAGAACAAGAATGCTACCCATCACAACTAGGAGAAAATGAAAGCTAAAAAAGAATGTTACCCATCTCCTGACAGAGAACACTGAATCCTGAATCCTGAACTCGGTTTATAGAGTGATACATGACTTTTTGGTCATGGACAGAACAGGAATTTGTTTGATTGATTATGCATACTTGTTACTAGGAATGTTTTCTCTCTTTTTTCTTTTAAGTGGGGAGAACTGAGGCAATAGGGAAAGAAAAATGCTTGTTAATTGGGGAAAAATTTTAAAAACTAAATTGATAAGAACCAGTTCAACCTCAACTTCTCAAATCAGACTTGATGGTGCAGATTAAATGTTTTCTTTCCCTTTGTTTTATTTCTCAATGATATTTTATCATTTCCCCACTTCCAACCCGCAGAACTGATAGCTTTAGCTTTAAAAATCAGGAGCAGTATATTGAAGATGAGGAAGAAGAAATAAAAGGTGAATCTTATAAGAATAAATATATTTATTGGGTATGAAGGTGATCAAAAGTCAAATAAGAGAGGTGTTTTGAGGCTAAAGGAAAGAGGGAAAAATCTAATTAGATCTGGGAGAAAAAAAGGAGGGGTTGCTGCTTCTATAATTTCTGGAAAGATTTTGGTCAATTCCCAATGCACTTTGTGTTCAGACTTTAATTGAAGAGGAGAATTCACCAATTAGTAGTCTCACTCTGTAACAAATTGTTTTCTTAACAGCAGCTTTGGGACAGGTTTGTGTTAATTTGGTAAATCTGTAAGATTCTCTATGCCTGTCTGTGTGGACATATATAACAACAGCCTTTCTCTGGCTGAACATCAACTTCTCCCTACACTAGTTCCTTCCTCAGGCAACTCTTTTGAGAACATTATCTAGCTATACATAGATGATGAAGTGTTCCTATTCGTCATACAAGTGCACTTCTCCATTCTAGACAGAGAGCAGATGTTCCCAGCCTTGTAAATTGTTCACTTCTGGTTTTCATAGCTGAAGTGTTTCAGAACACAGAAAACAATACATGCGTTCTTTCTTATACCACATTGGAGTGGCACAAAAGAGAGTCACAGCTAAAAAAAAAAAGACTTTGATTAGTTAAGAAATGCAAACAATAACCAGAATGATCATTGATTGCTTTCTAAATCAGGAAATGTGGAATTAGCACTGGCATGACTTTCCCATATGGCTCAAGCCATATTGAATCATCTTTTTTTTTCCCCCAAGAGGGAGAGACAGTGCTGAGAACTAAAAGATTTCTATATTTGAAGAGGTAGCTTACCAAACCAAATAAGGTTTTCCAATAAGAAATTCCTGTCTGTTTCTTTAAAAATCAACCAAAAGCTTTTTTTAAGCAACATATCCTAAACTAAAGGAATTAAGTTTTAGTTCTAAGAGAGGAAAGCGTACCTGTGATTGGAGACTCTTAACAATGGTGATGAAGTCTGTTCTGTAGAAGAAATAATTGCTTTGTGTTAAGGAAATTTGTCTCATTCATTGCTACTAGGTGACCTCATTGTAATTCACAAAGCTCTATCTTCTTTTAATAGCCAGATGTGACATTTCTGTTACACTGTGTATGCTACCTGGGAAGTTTGTCACATCATAATAGCATCTCAGAATTAAAAGAGATCTAAAAGACCAACTATTCCAACCATACCTGAACAATAATTACCTCAACAACAGAGGTTTTTGATCTTGGGTGTGTGATCCTTAAAAATATATATATATATATCTGTTGATCCTTACTTTTTCATTAACCTTTTAAAATTTTTGTTAAGCATATAAAAACATATTTCTGAGAAGGGATTCCATAGGCTTCACCAGGCTGCCAAAGGCGTCCATGAAATCAAAAGAGAGAGAGAACTCTTGTTCTAAAAAATATTCCACAAGTGGCTAGTCAAACTTTGCTAGAAGACCTCAAGATACTTACCTCTGACACCTATTGGCTGTGAGACCCCAAGCAAGCTACAACTTCTCTCAAGCGTCCTCATAGGGAAAAACAGGAAAATAGTACCTACATCACAGGGTTATTATAGAGACCAAAAGATAGTGAATATGAAGCACTTTATAAACCTTAAAGAGCTATGTAAATGTCAACAATGTAATAACATTGATGATCAAGGCAAGCAACAACTACACAATGACAATGATGGTGATGATGTAAGGGAGAGTTGTAATCCACTACCTCCCAAGCCATCAGACTCTACTTTCAGAGAGCTCTAATTGCTGGCAAGTTTTTTTCCCAGTGTTTTGTCTAAATTTGCATCTTTGCAATTTTTGCCCATTGTTCCAAATTCAGCCATCTAGTACCAAGCAAAACAAGGTTCATCCCCTTTCCATGTGGCAGACCTTCAAATACCTCAAATAAGTTGCCACGTTTCCATGGTATCATCTTTTCTCCAGATTGTTGTTGCTGTTGTTCAGTCGTTTCACTTGTGTCTGACTCTTCGTGATCCAATTTGGGGTTTTCTTGGCAAAGATACTAGAATGGTTTGCCATTTGCTTCTCCAGTTCATTTTACAGATGAGGAACTAAGGCAAACAAGGTTAAGTGACTAGCCAAGAGTCACACAGCAAGTAAATGTCTGATGCCAGATTTGAACTCAGGAAGCTGAGTCTTCCTGATTCCGGGTCCAGTGCTCTATCCCAGGGGTGGGGAACTTGCATCCACCATGCTATCTAACTGCCCCTTCAGATTAACCATCCCTAATTTCTTCAAACCATTCTTCTTATGGTATGAATCCAAGGCCATCTACCATCCCAATCACCCTCTTGAGACATTTTCCAACTTTTCAGGCTATCTTTGAATCCTTAGCACCAGGACAATACTTTGCATATAGTAGGTACTTAATAAATGCTTCTTAAATTTATTGGATTGAATTGGATTACAATTAGATACAGAATAAATATCGAATAGAATTCTTTGACATCTAACTGGAATAAACTTTAAGTGTGACCATTTAAATCCTATAGGCACTTGTGAATGCTATTTTATTCAAGAATTAGTTGTATATTGTTTTTACATGCTTTGTTTTGCTTGAGAAATCTGAGGAACTCTGCATATATAAAATCAAGGCAAATAGCCAGCCCAGTTTGCTGTTAAACAAAAGCAAAAGAAATGAGAAATTCAACAATTTGCCCCAAAGGCACTACAGGTCAGCAGTTAAGTTTGGATTCCAGTGGCTTTCATCTGGTCCCCTGTGATCAGATTTCTGAATATGTATTAACTTATTCCTTTGTTCTTGAGGCAACAGAGAAAAAGTCCAAGGGTCAGTGAAACTTATCGCGATGCTTTATTGCTGAATTGACTAATGCCGCCTAAGCAGACCCTGCATTCCTTGCAGGTGAGAACAGGGAGAGCCCTCCTTACAGTGTCTCTGTTTTATTATTCTAAAAGATGACTCTTCCTGATTTTTAACTTCATTGAGGACTCCATCTAAAATTTACTATCTCCATCTCAAGAAAGCTATACCAAGGTAGGAGCAAAGTGTCTTCCAATGTCTGTAGATGGCACTTGGAGAAATGCCTACGAGGTCAGAACCTGATGCCTAGCAGCAATCTTTCTTAGTGTCTCTGACTTAAAACAGGAGCGACCAAAGAATGTGTGACATGCAGCATCAGCCTTCATCACTGAAGATAAGGGCATTCAGAGGGGAGGGAATTGGGAACTAGTAGATGTCTTAAGTTCACAAATGGATTTATTAGGTCAGGAAAGCATAGGAAGGAATAAACTTAAATAGCAGAAAAAGAAAAGGAAAAAAAACAAAAAAACATTGTGTGAGTGTAGACAGAAGATAAAGGTATTGTGACTCTGTCTTGCTCTTGCCTAGAAAAGGCCACTCATGTGACTTTAGCACAGGGATAACAAAAGGCAATTTATACTCCTATAATAGCATAAAGCGGCCCCAATCCTAGACCCTTCTTCTTTTTATTCCCCAAGACAGACTTCCTCTAACTGTTCCATACAATGGAATCCATGAGAATTAAAGACAGAGGGATGTAATTGAGAAATATCCCTAAAAATCTAAAATGTTAATATATACTAGTTCCTAGATCTTCTTTCTGATCTCCTCATGGTCCTTGTTTCATCAATTATTTCTTACTGCTTCAAGCTGTCCTTCACTACTAGCTTTTCCCTCTCTGCCTACAGACAAGCCCAGGTCTTCCCAATCCTATAAAAGGATTTCTTGACAATTTGTTTCAAGTCATAGGAGTAAGGCAAATTTTAAGGCCAGGTCCCAGTGGCTGGAGGCATAGCAGATGAGGTAAATAGGGGTCAGGATTTTAGATAAACCCAGTGCTTTAAATACAGCTGAGAAAGTATTGTACTCTAATCATAAGATTGGCAGTAACTACTATAAAAGAGCAAATTTTAGAATACAGTATTCCAAAAAGTAAAAGAGAAAGGGTTGCAACCAAGAATAATTTATACTCCAAGACTGGGCATAATTCTACTGGAGAGAAAATGTGTGTTTAATAGAATAGAAGACTTTCAGGTATTCCTGATTAAACAACAAAAACAAAAAACACAGAACTTAGTGGAAACTTGGGAATGCAAACATTGGAGTCAAGAGAAACCTAGAAAAGTAAATATACATAAGGGATTGGAATGGGACTAAATGATGATGATTCTTTTCAGAATCCTACTGTTTCTAAGCATCACAGTGGAAATTAAGTAAAATACAAACATAGGACTGAGTATTTGCTCTTATTTTGTTTCTGTTTTCTCTGCCAAGGAGAATAACCTTTGGATGAGAAAAGACAGAACAAACATAGCAAAGAGGAAAGTAGCCAAGATAGGTAAAGAGTTAGTATTGGAGCACTTAGCTCCCCTTAATGTATTAGATTTACCAAATCTAAATGAACTACTATACATTCTAGACTGCCGAAAGAACTGGCAGACATGATTGCTGAGCCATTATCAATGAGCTGTTAAAGATCATGGAGAACAGAAGAGAAAACTGCAGGAACAGGGGTCAAACGTCGAGAGAGACAGAGAGAGACAGAGACAGAGAGAGACAGAGAGACAGAGACAGAGAGAGAGAATTAAGTATGCAATTACAGGCCAATGAGTTTGACTTTGATTCATATCCAAATGCTAAGGTTTATTATTAAAGGGAATAATAAAAGGAAGCAATGATCACAAAGAACCAGCACAGTTTCAGTAGGAACATGTCATGCCAGATTAACCTTATTTTCATTTCTAAAAGCCAAACAAGTAGATCAAGAGAATGATGTAGATATAGTTTACCTAGATTTTAACAAAGCATTTGGTAGAGTCTCTCATGGTATTCTTTTGTTTAAAAAAAAAAAAAAGATATGACCTAAAAGATAGCACAATTAGATTATGAAATGAAGGATTGGAAGTTGAAGGTTGAAGGTTGAAGCTGCTACCTTTCTTACCAGCTTATTGGACATCTTGAATTGGATGCCCTGTAGAAACTCAATATATGCCAACCCAAACTCATTATATTTTATCCTCAAATTCTTTCCTCTTCCAAATTTTCCTATTATGTCTGGGAGCACCATCATCCTCCCACTTAATCAGGCTCACAACCTAGGTGGCATCCTTAGCTCCTCACTCTCTCTTGTCCCCATAGCAAGTCCTGTCAACTCTACCTTCTCCACATCTCTTGTATACTCCCCCTTCTCTCCTCTGATACTGCTACCACTCTAGTGCAAGCCCTAATCATCTCACACCTGGACTATGGCAATAGCTTTCTGCTGCCTTAAGACTTTCTACATTCCAGGTCTATCTTCTACTTAGCTACCAAAGTGATCTTCCCAAAGTACTTCTGACTATGTCACACCTATTCAATAAACTCCAATGGTTCTCTAGTCCCTCCAGATTAAATATAAATTTCCATTTGGCCTTTAAAGCCCTTCACAACCTGGTACCTACCTATACTTATAATCTTCTTGTACTTTAGTCCCCACTTCATACACTATAACCCAGTGACACTGAACTCCTTGATGGTCCTCAAACATGGAATTCCATCTCCTTACTGGCTGTCTCCCATGCCCAGAATGTTCTCCTTCCTTGTCTCTGATTCCCTGGCTATCTTCAGCTATTAGCTAAAATCCCACCTTCTATAAGAAGCTTTTGCTTGTCCCCCTCAATACTAGTATCTTTCTTCTGAGATTATCTCCAATTTATCCTGTATATATTTTGTATATATATGGCTGTTTGCATTTCATCTCCCCCATTGGATTCTGAGTTTCTTCAAGGCAATAACTGTTTTTTTTTTCCCTTTCTTCTATCCCCATTGTTTAACACAGTGTATAGTATTAAAGTAGGGGTGGGGAACCTGCAGCCTCAAGGACTATGTGTGGCCCTATAGGACCTCAAGTGTGGACCTTTGACTGAATCCAAACTGATTTGTTCTGTGAAGTTCTGTGAAGTTTGGATTCAGTCAAAGGGCTGCACTTGAGAACCTTGAGGCCACAGGTTCTCTACCCATTAAAGTAAGCACTTAATATTTGCTGATTTATTAACCATCCCTTCCTCCTACATGCTCTATCTTCTATGGAGTTTCATTATACTTGTCTCTCTTGGTTTTCCTTCTTGTCTGACCCATCCTCAATTTCTTTATTGGTCTATCACCCATCTCATATCTTCTAACTTTGACTATTCAATTATATCTACGTAGATTCTTCCCAAATCTATATATCTAGTCCTGGTTTTCCTGGAGTACAAAGGCACAAAGAAAAGAGATGGCTCTCATTCTGAGCTCCAGTACTTCATCACTAAAATACTTAACATTTGGAGTCAGATATCCCATAAACATCTTAAGCTCAGCATGTCCAAAACAGAATCCCTGATCTTTCGCCCTAAACTTCCCTTCTTCTAAATTTTCCTATTTCTACAGACACATCATCTAGTCCCCGAGGTTTAAAATCTGAGTGTCATCTTTGACTCCTCACTCTTTCTCAATCCAAAAATCCCATCAGTTGCCAAATATTGCCATTTCTATCTCTGCCCTTTCTTGCATAAGTCTCCTCTCTACTCACAGGGCCACCACCTTAGTTCAGACTTAATAACCTCTTGCCTGGATTATTACAAATGCCTTCCAATTGGACTTCCTGTCTGAAGTCTCTCCCCACATAGCTGTCACAGTGATTTTTTATAAGCTGACCATGTCATCCCCCTGTGCAATAAAATACAAAGGCCTTTTCTTATTTCTAGGATCCAATATAAATTCTTGTTTGGCATCTAAAGCTTTATATAACACGATCCCCTCTCCTTTCTGACTTCTTTTTCTTAACATAGTCCCTTCTTCTCCTTCTATTCTTCTTTCACATTATTCCCCTCTCCAAATTCTACCGTCCAACCATACTGACCTGCTTGTTGTTCCTCACACACCACCTTCAATCTCCTACTGCAATGCCTTTCTATTGGCACCTTCCCACACCTGGAAAGGACTCCTCTCCTCACCTCTTCCTCTTAGAATACCTGGTTTCCTTCAAAATTAATTCAAAACCCTACCCTACCCCACCCATAGCTGCTAGTGCAATCCCTTCCAAAATTACTTTGTATTCATTTAGCAGATATTATGTTTATACTTACTTATTTCCATCCCGTTTCCTGCTAGAATATAATCTACTTAAGGGCATAAAACATAAAAAGGAAAACATGAATGGAACAACAATGAAGGACTAAACAAGAATAAGCTGCTTATATTCTAATAGTGGAAGATCAAACATGTGGCCCTACTGAACTTTTCATCATCAGGATGAAAGAAAGAACCTAATTAGAAAGAAGGACAGGGAGCGGTTCTGTTATATCTTAATTATCTTAAAAGAAGGATGGAAAAGGAGAAAAAGAAGCATACACTGGGATGGGGGAGAGAAAGGAAGATTAGGGAAATTATCTCACATAATCTAGATGTAAAAATAGAAGTCTATATAAAATGGAAGGGGGGGCAGCCCTTGAATCTCATTGTCATCTGATCTAGTCAAAGAAGGGGAAAACACACACACACACATAATTGGATTTGGAAATAAATTTCACTTAAGGAAATAGGAGAGAAAAGAGAGAAGGGAAAAAGAGAAATTAGAGAGAGAGTAGATTAAGAGATATAAGAGAGGCATTAGTCCCAAGCAAAACAAACTCTAAGGATAAACAAAAATATTTATAGTTCTTTATGAGGCAGCAAAGATTTGGAATGTAATGAGGTACCCATCAATTGGAGAATGGTTGAACAAGTTATGGTATATAAATGTGATAGAACACCATTGTGCAGTAAGAAATAAAGAAAGTAGTTTCAAAGAAACCCTTGCAGACTTTTATGAACGGATGCAGAGTATAGAATGAGAAGAATAATGTATACGGTAACGATATTGTATAGATAAACTCTCATCAACGTAACAACCAACCATAAGTCCAGAGGACTATTGATGAAACATGCAACCCACTTCCGAATAGAGAGATGATAGACCTAGACTGCAGAATGAGACATATGTACAGATGTACCCATACATATAGATGTATATACATACACATATACATACATATTTATGTGTGTGGTATATATAAACATATATAATTTTTTTCTTTTAGACACAGAAAATGCAGAAATTTATTTTGCTTGACTATACGTGTCCTTGTAATGGGGGTTCTGTTTTTCTTTCATTGTCAATTGGGATGGAGAGAGGGCAGATTTTTGTCCGTTGAAAAACAATTTAATTTTTAGAATACCATCTAACAGCTAACAATCTAAACAATCCATTTTTTGAAGCCTTTCTTTTTTCATTGAATAGCTGGCAAGGTTATGTCTCAAACCAAAATATATAGGAGGAGTAGAGTAGCATGCAGCCCTAATTAACTTCATACAACCAACCCCAAAGACCTAGAGAAGGAAGGGATTTCAGAGGTTGTCTGGTCCAACCCTTTCATTTCTTTAATTAGGTGAAAAATCACAGTGATGTTCAACATTTATTCCAGGTGTGGTGAGCCACCTAACCAGTTGACTGTGATTTTGTCACCTCAGACATGATACAAAAGAATACTGAAAGGAGAGTCAAAGAACCTGGTCATGAATACCAGCCTTACTGTGCCAAACTGCCTAGGTCAAGTCAGTCACTTCGCCTCTCCTGGCCTCAGGTTCCTCAACTCAAAGATAAGGATGGGGAGGGTTGGAATAGATGTCCCTTAAAGTCCCTTCCAGCTCTATATCTATTATCTTTTGTGCAACACTGGCTACCCTGGCCCTCAAAAGCTGAAGACCAGATAGGTTAGATTTTTACCCCTCCCCCAGGGTACTCTGGTGCTCTTAAGTGGATTTGGGGGTATCTAGGATCTCTGAAAATGGCTTTAGCTCCCACCAATGTTGTTTCCTCAATTTGAAAGGGAATCCCACTTCTATTAACCACTGACAATCAAATTCATGTGTGATGAGAACAATTTGTCCCAAAGGCCTCGAAGGCAGCTGAAACAGGTGTTGCAGAGTGCTTAGAGCTTAGTCGTACATCAGAGACTCCAAGATCATCCACTGCATCCTGGGTCATTGTCAATCGTTCTGACTTTTGTCCTACCACTGGACTTCAATGATGCAGAAAAAGAGAGTAAGGCTGATGACTTTGTCCAACTCTGCCTCACTTAAATCCAATTCACATGCAAGTCAAGACATCACCAATGATGTAATTGGTTCTCTTCAAAAACAAAGAATAAACAAGAGCAACAAAAAAAAAATATAATCACAAAGATGCAAACATACTCTCCCAACATGTGGAAGAGATAATCCCCCTCCTTCCTTGTACCACCTTAATCTCTGAGGAGGGGAAGAGGATTAGGTTCATAGTTTAGCTCAGTTCCCATAGAGTACAGTTCCAATTCCAAGTCCAAAATTCACCTCTGAATTGAGTTCTAGGTACCCTGGTTTCTCCATCCCACCTGTAATCCTGGCTCTAAGATTCATGGCTTGAACTCCTGGGTCCTGTAGGAATCACTGCTGACACCTAGAAACTGAGGACAAATGACACAGGACAGAAACAAAACCAACCCAATCCCACTGCTTGGGGAGTAGTACAAGAAAAGGCCTTCGCTTCTCAAGGGTTCAGTTCATGGTGCCCATGCTGGGGGTGAACTGTGATCTTCACACTCTGAACACAGCAGATAAATGGCCAAACAGAGCAGCAGAGAGAGTGACCAGCTCAGTCTTACCAGTTGTAAAGATGTAGGCAACCAATCAAAAGAGATTACCCTATGCATATGGTAGGGGATGCAGAGGCCTCCATGTTAAGCAATCTGGACATGCTCCAAAGTCCTTTCTGGTTACCTCCATGTTAGGTTTACTGGGCATGCTTAGCCCAACCCAGGTTGCACTTTGCATGCTATAATTTCATGGTATACTGTATATTTACCACTTATTTGCAAGTAGGGCTAAAATAAGTATAAATAATAAATAACTGAACTATGAATAATATTTCATTATACAACAAATGATTCATGATTAATAGGAACTGACAATGATTCGGGACAATCTAATTAAACTTTAATTAAATTCTTCAGCATCGTGACATGACAATTTTAACTGTAATTGAATCTGTAGCATATTTGAAATGTGTCAAAAAAAACCCCACTATTCCTATTGATTCCAAGATTTTATCTTTGTAAAGAAAAAAATACTTTCCTTATTGGGCACGTCACAGTTGAAATAATAATAACAATAACAATAATATTAATGACTAACATTGCTATCACACTTTAAGTCTTGTAAAGGGCTTCATATAGACTTATTTGATCCTCACAATAATCATGTGATGTTATAAAGTAAAATAAACTTAATTTACCTCAGATTTATCTTCAATGTGAAAGAACATGCTAGGTGCTTCTAGAAAAAAAAAATCCTAAATAAAAGTGTCAGAGTGAAGTGAACTGAGGGCTCTGAAGCCTTATTGTCTAAGCCTAAGAGTCTATGTAGGGTCTTGTGTCTCTCCTCAGAGTTTTGCTTTCTTCTTTCCAGAAAGAAAATGTACTTGAACAATTCCAAAGGACTTATACTGGAAAATGCTATCCACCTCCAGAGAAAGAACTGTTGGAGCCTGAATGAAGATCAAAGCATACTTTTTTAATTTCTTTTTTTCTTTCTCTTTTTTTTGGGTCTATATTCTCTTCTGTAACATGGCTAATATGGAAATATGTTTTGCATGACTGCACATCTTTATCAAAGTGCTTGTCTTCTCGAGGAGTGGGAGGGGAGAGGACGGAGGGAATTTGGAATTCAAAAATTATAAAAAAAAAAAGAATGTTAAAATTTGTTTTAGTATGAATTCAGAAAAATAAAATAACATTCTTTTTAAATTTTAAAATTAAAATTTTAATGCATTTGACACATTATTCATTTTTAATAGATTGGTTGATTCTGGAAGGTATGATTTGATAACTCAGAGTGATAGGGAGTTTATATTTTAGGTCTCTAACTGCTTCAAGGTGTGGGTGTGTTGTTTTGATTAAGAGAGTACAGAGGAGCTGACTGTTCTTTTTGTACAATGATTAATAGAGGAAATTTACTCAGTTCTGTTCTCTGGCTGTTCTTTGCCAGCTTTTCCCAGGACATCATCTCCCCTGAGCTCATTATGACTAATAACTGCTTCTGTATGTACCATCTTCAGCCATAAGGTCAATTATGTTGCTTTACACGATTATCTGCAATACTCCCAAGTCTGAATAACAAAAATTTTAAAACTCTATTTTAAATGACATTATTCCATTTTGCAGATGAGAAAACTGAAAAATAGATAGTTGGGAAAGAAGCAGTGTTGATGTAACAAGCGTGTCTGGGGAACCCACCCACCCAGCTTTTGCCACTAATGTCGGAGAGAAAATAAACTTGTGTGGAGACCTTCTTACGAAAAGGAAATGAAAAATAAAAAGAGGATAGAATGAACAAATCGTGCCAAATGGTACAGAAGTGACTGAGAATATAGCTGTCTGGGCCTAGAGTGAGAAGGAATGGTGGGCACATCATTCTCAGTGTATGGTCCTGCCCTTGAGCTTCTTCCTCTCTGCCACTCTACAATCGGTAGAGAATAATTAGGGTTTCATACAGCCCAGATGATGAGCCTGTCTCACCAGGAAGCAAAGAGCGTCATTTGAGGTCCTAGCTACCTAGCACCACAGGAGGAGGAATCAGTGGCCAAGGTCCAGAGTTCCCTCAATTCATTGAATACCAATGCCCCTGGAGGTCTGGGGACAGATGCCACTTTCTAGTAGGAACTCATAGGGAAATCTAAGCCTAAGCATTTTAATTGTGTTTGTGGAACTTTTAGGTTTGGGGCATTGCTGATAGACTGGTTAAAGGCTGCCAGGGTATGAGAATAGTTCACGCAATAGTTGTTTTAATATATTTGACGTTATTCTTTTTGTCTCTTCGTTTATAAGTAAAAAATGGTACACAGTTAAGCCATGCTTCTATGGTTACCTCCATTATGCAATGTTCCCGTAATTGAAGTCTATTGAAACTTAGCAGCAAGAAAAGAGGTTGGATTCTCTCAGTGGTTGGCAGCTGAGCCAAGAACTAATTGGATAAAGCCAAATTAGCAATACTCCCATACTAATGAGAAACCGCGGTGGAGCTAATGGTAAGATTTAGTCAGGTCGCTGAGAACCATAAAGAGCTTATTATTTCCCAGAGAAGCAGGGTAGCTAGGTGGTATAGTGGTTAGAGTACCAGGGCTGGAGTCAGGAAAAACTGAGTTCAAATCTGGCCTCAGATACTTACTAGCTGTGTGATCCTGGACAAGTCACTTAACCCTCTTTGCCTCAGTTTCCTCACTTGTAAAATGAAATGGAGAAATAAATGGTAAAGTACTCCATTATCTTTGCCAAGAAAACCCCAGATGGAGTCACCAAGAGTCAGACAGGACTGAAAAAACAACTAAACAACAACAAAATTACCTAGAGTGACCTCTGGGGTAAATATGGAATTGTCATGGCCAGGTTCTTATTATTCATCATGATAAGGCAAATGGCCAGTAGCATCCCCTGATGGTAAAAAAAAAATGAGGAAAAGATTGAGGAGTAAGAAGTATTAAACCTGAAGAAGAGAGAACAGAGTTGGTACTTAAGTCTATAACTACATGAAAAAATGCTACATACAAAAACTTGAAGAGAGCTTCCCAAATTTCACCAAAGACAAAAACAAAAGAAAAGAGATATAAGTTGGAGCATGAGAAATTTAGATTGGATATTTGTTATTTCAGTAGACTTCATTTTGAAGAAAAGCTGTATCCCTGGAATGCTGCAGAGAAAAAGAATTTTTGTTTATTTTTATTAAATCATATTTTCTATATACTTAATAAGTCTCAAGTACTGCCTTCTGGTAAGTAACTTCTTCTTTCTCAGACCTTCGCCTTTAAGATGATCTTCCGTCTACTCTGTATATATCTTCTATGTATCTGTTTCTTTACATATTGTCTCCCACCATCTGATTGTAAGCTCTTTGACAGCAGAAGAGTGTAATGTGAGGGGGTGGTGGGGTTGCTGGACCTGGCATATAATCAGTAATTATAAAATGATTATTGGTTGATTTACTTAAGTAAACCCTTAAATGACTCCTCTTATCGTACACATTCTGTATTCATTTTGTGATTACTTTTCTTGAAGTGGGACATGCTCTGTCAATATTTAGCCAGTGTGAGAAAGTGTCAGATGTAGGGGCAGAAAAAAAAGCCAGTGGTACATCCTGCTATATTCAGATGCTCCAAAAACAGGTGAAGAAAATGGGGACTAATAACATTAGTAACTTTGTCAAGGGACTTAGGGAAACCAGATAAAAGGAAGAGGGCAAGTGTACTTCATAACAAGTCAGTCTATACACAGTAAATGGACCATGTTGTGAGATTAAATATAGTGAGTGCAAGGGAGAGATTATTTAAGACTGAAAGGTAGCAATGCCTGCCATGTTTCATCATTGTGATATGTGACAAGTTTCATGGGTGTCTGTGTCAATCTAGGCTCATACCTTGTGCTACTCCAGACCCCACACCACACATGCAATAGAATTGGAGGAGACAACAATGATGAAAGTTTTGGTCAGATCCAGCTGAGAGCTACCTATCTGAATTATAACTGATGAATTTACTCTTCAATTCTCATCTTGTTTAGCAATGGGCAGTAAGCATATATAAAAGACTCTAAAATATTTGGGCCCTTACTGTGGCTAATACAACACCTCACCAGGGTGAGGAATGAGGATGCCCAGCACACCACTGCCATAAAAGAATGCTATCTTGGGCAGAGAAGTTGCATGAGAGAAACTGCCATTTTGCCAATACCTGCTGTTTTCATCCTTGCTGTATATGTCTCTTACCCATTCTGTACTGATCTTGTTAGCTTCAATCTACAAATTCCTTCTAACTTCCACATGATCCTTTGATTTGGTTATGCTGTGAAGTTTCTCTTTACTCTCCCAGACCACGATTTGGACCATGCCTTCTTTCCCCAAGAAAGAAGTTTTAACCTATGTTAATTACCCTTGATTACCACTACAGTTAGCTTCCTTCCCCCCTCCAACTCTCACCCTCACCCTTGCCCTTGCACATAAGGTACTGACAAGGGATTTTTGAGGTGAGCATATTTATGTAAAAGTATTGTTCTGAAAGTTCTATCTAGAAATAACAGGATAGACGGGATGATGTCATGATCTTTCATGAGAATCATGAGTACATAAAAGCCTTGGAAGATGACATTCTACATCTTATGTATCTTGGACAGCTGTGATGAAGGCACGCAAACCTGGAATGGTCAATTGTCTGTCCACAGATCTAATTCAGCCCAATTGACCTTTCTTGATTGTCATTGAGACTATTCAGAAAGATCTTGAATCAAGGATGAGATAAAGACTATGATTTCCCATCCCTTCTTCATGGATCTTCCAAGCTATCTATAGCCCAGTAACACTTAAAGGTTATACATGACTCATCTCTGGCTTTAAGCACCCCTATGTTGAATTTAACTGTCAGATCTGGTTACACAGCTGCCTTCATTGAGTGCTGTTTCATGCTGTTGTCATGGAAGCATGGCATAAACCTAAGGTCTAAGTGCAGGTGGCAGCATAGATCTGTCCTCATTGACAGATTAATATTTCACCTCATCTGTGCTCACATGTTCTATAGTGGACCAAGATAGCCTCAACTGGGTCTTTTGAGTCAAGTAATTGAGAAATAATCATTATCTAGTACTTAAAGATTCCTATTCTTTAGTATTTAGACAGTCGTACTAGCCACACAAGAAATTTACTTTAGAGTTAGCATAGTAAACACTTAATAAATGCTTTTTTATTCATATATTCATTCAACAACTGAGATACTTGTTCAAATCCTTATTTAACAGGAGCTCTGTATTATTATAAATAAATAAGTCATAATAATTCTTTCATCCTAAACCTCTATCTGCTCATTTTCCCCCTAAAATAAAATATCCCCATTGCTGAAAACCCTTTGGTAGTAGTGATTAGAATGTAAGCTATTTGAAGGCCTGGCTGGTCTCCTAGGAGTGTCACATGAAATATTGGCACATGAAATTGGCACATGAAATATTTATTGATTGAATGATTGATAGGGTCTGGGAGGGCTTTTTCTTTTTTTTTCTTTTTTTTTAGCAAAACCTGCTTTTATGTAGTAGGGAGCTCAATTTCATATCAATATAGTAATCATCATTAGAAAATGACACTTTGGTTTACCAGAGAAATATTTCTACCTACTGGGTAGGGGGGGAGAGGGTGAGAGAATAGACCAAAGTGCAAAAGAATAAAGAAAGACTTAAATCGTTGCAAAAATAATAATCACTCATGTTTGAGCAATACCAATGTAACAAAATGACAATACTATCTAAATTACTTTGCTTATTCACTACCATAAAAATCAGACTAGTTAAGGTTTACTTTTTAGAGCAAGAAAAAAATAACAAAATCAATCTTACCAAACAAAAGGTGGAGAATTTCAAGAGAAATTATGAAAAAAAAAAAATGGGAAGGAAGAGGACCTAGCAATAACAGATCTCAAAGTAGTATACTAAAAAACAGTAATCATCAAAACTATTTGAAACATACCCATATCTTTCCCATCCCCCTTGACTGGAAGAAGACTTTGTGACCTTTGGAAGGTCAAAGGATTTAGACCTCTCCTTGGGATCCTAGCAGTGTCGCTGTGATGACAGCAGCTGCCTACAATGTCCTTATCAGGCACCAAGGACAAACTAGACACATTGAGGAAAGACAGCATTGAGGCGTATCTACAAAGAGCACAGCAGAAAGCTGCACCACACCTAAGGGGAATTTCATGAGGGCCTCACAAATGGAAAATGGAAAATTCTATCAAATGGACTTTCAGAAGCTGTTACCCCCTTTGCCAAATAGGCCCTAAATTTAAGCCCACTTTTCCTCAGACTCTGTAAGTAATTGTGAAAAAGTATATCACAGACTTTGGATGAGGGGAACATTTATACCAACTGTTCATACTATACAATCTCAGTAAAGAGAAAAAAAAATCCCTTTCTAAAAGTTAATTAACTCTATTCAACTAATTAATATCAACTGTTAATCATTGGGTAAACACAGCGGATGGAGTTCGTGAGCTATATATAATATTAGGAAGCTGCTCCTTAGTGTGGATAGAACCAAATTAAAATGTAATTGGGAAATATTTAACAAAATAAAAACATAATAGATCATAGGTGATGTTGATATGTGATTTTCTAGGTCAATACATGTCCCACAAGGAGCCTCATGTATGGTTTAATGATCCCATTTCTATTTGAGTTTGATACCACTGGCCTAGACTATTACACAAGCTCCAGTTGGTTTCCCTACTCCAATCCACCCTCCAAACAGTGGTCAAAGTGATTTAAATAACACTCAGGTCTAATCCAACACACACACACACACACACACACACACACACAACTCTAATGGCTCTCTCATACCTCCAGCTTCACATATAAAATCTCCTGGCATTTGAGGTCTTTCTCAATGTGGCCTCTTTCTAGTCTTTTTCCAAGCTCAAATCACACCTTCTGCAGGAAGCCTTTACATGAAGTAATGCAGAGCCAAAAAAGCAGAGCCAGAAGGAGAATTCACACACTACAACTATGGAGTGAAAGATGTAAACTGCAATAAGTCTGTGAAAAACACAAAAAGTAAAAATGGATTGCAAAGACAAGAATGATGTGGGTAAACTGACATTGCTATTACATTCAAGGTCTTCAAAGGAATTTACATACATATACAAATAATGAATCTAGGTAAGTAGTAGCGTATACTTAAATTTGCACTATTTAAAGTTATAATTATATAAAATATGATAATTTGTTCCTGACCAATGAAAATATACCATGTGAGTTCAAATAATGCCAATAGCCGCTTCATGGAATTAATTATTCATGCTTATTAGAACCTAGCTGTGTTGCATTTACTCCTCACTATAGCCTTTCAAAGTATTCACTATAGACATTATCACTTCTATTTTTGGAAACAAAGAAACTAAGGCTCAGGGAAATTAGGTGACTTCACAGAATCATAAAATTATAGGATCTTAAATTTAGAGTTGAAAGAGACTTTAGAGGCTATATAATCCAACTCCCTCACTTTATAGATGAGGAAACTGAAACCTAGAGATATTTAATGACTTGTCCAAGATTACATATCTGTTAAATGTCTGGGATAGGACCCAAGGTCAGGTCATCATTGACTTCGAATCAAGTACTCTTCCCACTCACAATCCTGCGTACTACCATATTAAAGACAATGTGCCCATCTTTGAGATTGTTTAGCAATTGAGTACCCTCGGGTTCTCCTCTGCAAAGGACAAGAATTAAAAACCACATTGAAGAAGAACACATGGCTGGATTGAAACATGTACCATAGTAAAATACAACCACATTAATAGGTACACAGTTTTATTAAAGTGCTGATTTTGCTCATTTATTTAGCATCTTCCGTTTGTCAGTGGAAATTTGAAAATTATATATTAAAAAACGTTTTAAACGTTTCCACAATTTCTTCATGGAACAGATAAATATTATCAGCTTTCATATCCTATTTTTATAGCTAAAAATGACATTTGGGAGATTTTATGACCTCTGCTTGATCGTCAGGGTACAAGAATAGCAGAGCTGAGAAATGAACTTTGAAATCAAGACTCATCTAATAACTGAAATGATGCTACAAATGTCTCCTTTATTTTTGTACTTCAAATAACAGCACAGGCAGATGGATAGGCTGGGCAGTGGGTAGAGTGCTGGACCTGCAGTCAGGAAAAACCTAATTTTGAATCCTGCCTCAGACATGTATTACCTGTATGACTCTGAGCATGTCACTTCATATCTGTCTACCTCCATTTCCTCACGTATAAAATAGGGATAATATTAGCACTTTCCTCCCAGGATTATTGTGAGGATAAGAGGAGATAATAGTTAAAAAATGCTTTGCAAACCTTAAAGTACCATATAATTTCTAGATATTATTATTATTATTATTACATTACTTCATTAGGACACTGTACTATATTAATTTTTCCTTTAGTGCCATTAGTTTGCCATTTACCTTTTCTACATCTTATCTGATATATTTCTAACAGATGAAAGAAGTGATACTTATATAGTTGGCTAAGATTAATATAAAAAGAAATGTGAATTCCTCTAACTTGTCTGATGTCAATACTCAAGATTGAAAGTAGATTTCCTATCCGGCAGCTACAACGAGTAGACATTGCCTCATACTTTCTTGGAGTAGCCTAACCAGGTAATTGCTCCTATTTTGAATATCTTAATAATAAAGAGAGAAGAGAGACATGAACTAGCATATTGCCAAACCAGACTGTATGGTCCACTAGGACAGTGGCTTTTATATCCCAACATCACTTAGCAAAATGCTAATCACATAATAGGTACTTGTTGAATAAATACATTCCCAAACAGATCCTTATTCTCTGATACTAATGCAAGGTTTTGGTTTTTTTTATTTTTCTTTTTTTACCAGCCTTATGATTTGTCTTATAAAGTTTGCCTGCAGCACTGAATGGGTAGTTTAATTACCAATACTGATTAGAGTTAGGACTTAGACCCAGGTAATCCACACTCCCACGTCAGGCTCTATTAACACTAACCTAGGATCCCTCTATTTAATGAATGGATATCCCTCAACAAAATTATTAAATTGATCAAGTTTATTTTTCATCTCCCAGCCTCTATGTAGGGGCAGGTAAGTGGCACAGTACACAGAGCACTAGGACTAGAGTCAGGAAGACTCATCTTCCTGAGTTCAAATCTGCCAACTCTGAGCAAGTCACTTAACCCTATTTGCCTCAGTTTCCTCATCTGCAAAATGAGCTGCAGAAGGAAATAGCAAGCTACTCCAGTATCTCTGCCAAGAAAACCCCAAACAGGGTTACAAAGAGTCAGAAACAACTAACACAAGTGAACAACAAAACCTCTGTGCACTATATCCTAGTATCTTCTCTCTAGTGTTAAGGGGCCAGGGCCCTTAAATTCTCTACGTTTCAATTAGAACTTGAAAATGGCCAAGACAGGCAGGTTCCAGGATAGAGGGCAGGATAGGATCCTAATTCTTCTTTCTGTCTCTTTTCCTCACTGACACATTCTCCCTTCCTCACACACACACACCAGTCAACAAGTCCTACAGATTCTTCTTTAGAAATATCTCTTACATTTATTCTTTCCATTTAATTACAACAACTATCACTCAAATCCAGGCCTTTATCAACTCCTTGTCTCTATTCTCTGATATTCAGTCCATCCTGTATACTGTTGCAAAATTAATCTTCTTCACAGACATCCTCAGCTAAAAATGATCTCTTCCTAGAGTCTTAACCAGGGCAGGGTAACTGGGAGTTAAGGGGCAGGAGGACCCTTAACAGTATTTGCCCAAAGACAAAAAGTTACTAGCTATGCCTCTAGCACATGAGCCTGCTACTTCCTTACCTGTACAATTGTCCTGTGCTGGATTCAATGCTAAGAGAAGCTTTATCTCTTCCTTAAGGGACTGGCCTTCCCATTTTCACAGTCAATATCTCATTACTCCCACCAGGCTACTCAGGGAATGTTGCTAATTTTGTTATATGGGAAGCTCTCTGGGATGAGGTAGAGGAAAGATACTTGGGATAACTGTGATAACATAAGAAAGTAAATATCAATAAAAATTCATTTTTAAAAAATTAAGTTATGTCATGAAAATCTAAGAGATCCTCCAGAAAGAATGGAAGTAAAAAATAAAAATGCTCCATGCGCTATATGAATTAGACATGAAACAAATAATTTATTCTTAAACCAAAAGCAACATTAATCAAAATAGTTGTAGCATGCATGGCAAAATGATTAGAACAGAATTCAGTAACTTATTACTGGGGCAGCTAGGTAGTGCAGTAGATAGAGTGCCAGGCCCAGAGTCAAGAAGATCTAAGTTCATATTTGTTCTTAGACTCTCACTAGCTGTGTGACCCTGGGCAACTCACTTAATCCTCTTTGCCTCAGTTTTTTCCATCCGTAAAATGAGCTGGAAAAGGAATTGTCAAACCACTCCAGCATCTTTGCCAAGAAAACCCCAAATGGGGTCAAACAGGACTGAACAACAACAACACAAACCTATTACTATTAGTAGAGTCAAGTCTCAGTGGGACATGAAACAATTATAAGGCTGCTGAACAGCTGTTTCACATCTCACATATGCACTGAGCATCGTCTAGTCAATCATGCTAGTGATCTCCATTCCAGTGGCCTTTCTTCAATGAAGGCTGTTTCCTTGCTGCAGATATAACCCTGCTGGTGCTCAGGCAACTTCCATTGCTCCAGCAGACTTATTTCTTGCCTCAAACACTCATAGGCCTTCTGGGACTTTTCACTGCTTACAGAGTCACTTACTAAAGGGAAAGATATAAAAAACTAATAGCTAACATTTAGATAACACTTTAAAGTTTGCAAAGCACTTTATATGTGTTATCTTATTTGATTCTCTTGACAACTCTGTGAATACTATCATTTTACAGATAAGGAAGCTTCTTGACAGAAGCTAAGTGACTTGCTCAACATCACATAAGAGTCTTCCAATCCAATCCAATCTAATCCAATCAACATTTATTAAGTGTCTGTGAAATGCCAAACACTGCTAAATACTGGGAGTATAATTAATTAAAAAAATTTTTTTAAAAGTCCCTGCCCTCATGGAGCTCACAATCTAAAGGGGGAAACAACTTAGAAAAGGAAGAAAAGCTGAGTATTTCTGTCACTTTTTTTTAGGCAATTGGGGGTAAGAGACTTGCCCAGGGTCACACAGCTAGTAGGTGTCAAATGTTTGGTCTGAGACTGGATTTGAACTCAAGTCCTCCTGACTTCAGGGCTGGTGCTCTATCCACTGCACCATCTAGCTGCCCCTGGAAGAAAAGCTGAGGGGGGAATGAGGAGTGGGCAGAGACCAGAGTATATCCTGCGCATCTTGTTTCATGGAACTGAAACTAGGGAGAGCAGCAGATGCAAAGTGGAGTGATCTGAAAATCTAGTTTCTGCCCTCTATAAAAAAGAAGGCAGTGGGAGGAGTTCGGTACTCCACCCTGGAGCCCTCTAAACAGAGGGGAGAGGAGGCTGAATCAATCAAGGCTTGAGAAGCCTCGGGGTGAGCTTACCCTGGGAGAGGCATCTTGTTCTGTGGAACTGGAACCAGGCAGGCAGTAGATGCTGTGCGAGCCATAGTAACAGAGTTCACATTCTACATGGGGAGTTACAGTACCCATACAAGTACATTGGAATAGAAAAAAGCCTTCCTTCTTTACCCTGCACTGAAATCATGGAATCATATGTTGTCACCCAGAGGGTTTCTGCTTTGTCTGGAGTGACAGACAGAAATAACTTCTTTTATCAGATCTAGCACCTATCCTCTTAACTCTGGGGGTGAGGGGGGAGAGAGAGGAGGTATGGGGCTGAGATGGAGGGGGACTCCCAGGGAGGTGAGGAGGAGGGTGTGAAAAAGGGAAGACTCAAGAATTACCAAGTCATTCTAAAGCATCAAAAAGTCAATCTAGGTCTGGGTCTCCACCTGGCTGGGATCAGCCAGGAAGTTCTCTAAAGCAATAAATGAGTCACTTTGTCCTTGCAGGGGATACCAGGAGACATGCTTCTTGAGATGGCCTGTTCATACAGTCTCAATAATCCTCTGTCTCTCCTTCTTCCAGCTTTATTATGGCACATTGTGTGAATCTTTCCTTTGTCCCTATCAACTCTATGATGAATTATATATGTTGTATATATGTCAACTTCCCCTGGTAGATTATAAACTCCCTGAGGTATGCTGTTTTTCATCTTTGAATCCCCAGGAGCTGTAACAGTACCTCAAATAAAGTAGACACTTTATAAATGTTTTCATTGAATTTCTAAAGCAAGGTTTTCATCATGCCACTCACCTAACTCAAAAACTTTCAGTGGTTTTCATTACCTTCAGGGTAAAATCAAAATATTTTCATCTGGTATTCAAGAATAACAAAATGCACAAAATGCTTGGATTTGGAGCCAAGGAAGTAACTCAAATCCAGACTCTGTCATTTACCTGTGTGACTTTGGACAAGTCATTTAACCTTTTCTTGAATCTGATTCCTCATCCATAAAATGAAGGAATTGGACTGGATGATCTCCAAGGTTATATCCACCTCTAAATGATATGATCCTATGAAGCCTCATACAACCTGGCCCCAATCTGCCTTGCTAGCTATGTCTCCTACATGAACAGCCAAAATACTGTATTTGCTGACCGGGTCATTGTGCTTTCTGAAACTAGCACTTTTCTGCCTTTAAGCCTTTGTTCACACTGTTTCCTTTGCCCAGAATACCCTCCTCTCAGGGGTATGCTGGAGCCAACTCCATGGTTTTTTTTGTTTTTGTTGTTTTTTTTTTTTTATGAAAGCTAATGGTTACATTTTCAAGATGGTCCCTTTTTTCTCGTATTTTCACATATATTTAGATAGATTTGTTTTAAGCATATGTAAATATACATGAAAAGATATAAACTTATCGAAAACATAAGTTCATCTTTTAAACAATATGCTTCTCATGTATGCCTATATAGCATGAACTATCACAACTGTGGCTTATGAAAAGTCCAAGAGACATAATTTCTAGGTAGTTAATAATCAATTTATTAATTATGGCTACCAAATAACTAATAGATTGAAGTCAGTGACTTTCTCTTGTAAACTAAAGAAGAACCTTCCGGGGCCCACTGAATGTTTAAAATACCCTTGGAAAATGGGTGTTCCCAAACATTGGGTATTCCCACCAACAGGTGTTCCCAGGAGGAAATCAACTCTGATTGGTTAACAATTAACGAGAGAATGAATTAATGAATTAACGAGAGGTGGGCTTATTCTAATGAAGACTGGCTGGGGTGGGGGTGGAGAGAGATGACTGGGACTCTGACCTTGTCTCTCTCATCTCCATATCTTGTCTCTCTCATCTTCTCCCTCCAAGCAATCTATACAAAATGATCTGTCCTCCACCTAAACCATTTATGCAGTTGAACAATGGGCTGAAATTCACCTAGATAAGATGGTCTTTACCCTTTAGTCAAAAGAAAGCTTTCCCATTTTGGTGGGGTCCCAAATATTAACCCAATCTCATCATCAGTCCTATCCTTCAGAGACTGCTTTGACCTAATCTCTAAATGAGGAAATAGAAAGGGAAAAAACCCAGGATTTCCACCCCCCCCAGTATGTTAGTAAGTGGTTATTAATAATCATTTTTCTTACAGCCTCCAAAGAATTAAAGCAGAGAGTCACATACAAAGGATAATAAAGAGGTGCACATTGTACATGAGCAGGGTAGAACACATGACAAACCAAGAACTGTGCAGAAGTGACGTAAAGGATGTCATTAAAACGGTAGATGATCAGAAATAAATGGGTCAGTCATGTAACCGAAGTGAGGGACAACCAATGGACAGCATGGCATTGTGGAAAGATGGCCTTGGAGTCAGGAAGACCCAAACCCAAGTGTCATCTCTGACACACTGTCTGAGATACTCCAGGTAAGTCACTTCTCCTCTGTGCCCCAAGCAATTGTCTATAATTTCAGAGAAGGTACCAATCTATATTAATAGATGCAGTTTCTCACTGGGACATCTTTATGCTGATGAAATCACAGGTCCAGCCAAAGCAAGCAAACAAACAAAAAACCTTAAGAACAGCCCAAGTGCTCTATTAATATCCATATAATCAATCAGCAAATCCACTGGGAATTAAGTGCTTATTTTGTGCCAGGTACTGTCCTAGGTGCTAGGGATACAAAAACAAAGAATTAAACAAATTTTGACCTCATGGTATCCAGAGATGTAGAGAAAGACCTCCATTCCCCACTCCCAGCTTGTTGGGTGTATCCCATTCCCATGGAAACTTTAGGCGTATAACAGACAAAGGTAATACTAGGTGGCAATCTGCCATCCTTGGAGGTGGCTAAATAACAGAATATCTAGAGCATTGGACCTAGAACCTGAAAAAATGTAAATTCAAATCCAGCCTCAGACACTTACTGTGTGTCCCTGGGCAAAGTCACTTAATCTCTGTCTGCCTCAGTTTCCTTTTCTGTAAAATGGGGAATGATAATAACAGCACCTACTTCTTAGGGTTGTTGTGAGAATAAGATGAAATGATATTTGCACAATATACACTATAATATTTGTATAATATGTAAGGATTATACTCTTTAAATTCAGTCCTAGACTGAATACTAAGTGGGCTCAGTTCTGAATTACATTCTAATACTTGGCCAGAATAGAATTTGTCAGGTCAGCCAAATATTCTGTTAAATACACCATTTTGTTGGCTTATATTTCGCTTCCAATTTAAGGATTTAGCTCCTAGAAAATATTTGCTTGAAACTAATCCAAACAATTTGAGCTTCACATGGAAAATCATTTTTCCCAATAAATGACAAAGTCTCTAAATAAAGAATGAGATTTCTTCATATAAGAATCTCTTTTGAGAATTCTGACAACACTCAATTTTTAAATCTGATGAATTACTAATGTGGCACATATTAAATTGGTAGGATTTAGATAAGATTTCTTGTCCTAGAAATGGAAGACAGGGGAGCCCTGTGCCATTTCTGATGCCATCTTAGAATAATTTAGTTATCATCAGAATTTAAAAAGGAGATGCTAGAACAAGGCCTGAGCTGGCAATTAAATCTTGAAGTGAACAAATTCATATCCTGGAACCCAGGATACTTGTGTTTTTTCAATTACATCTTTCCAGCAACCTTCAAATGCTTGCTGTTTTGGCTTTTCTGTTTTTCATTCACTAGGAACACAGGAATGTTTGCCACCTTTATTAAAATCTCCTTCCTCTTTGTTTTTGTTCATCTTTCATTCTCAAAGAGGACCAACGACATCACAAGAGTGATATCTTGACTTGCACATGGATTGGGTTTGAGTAAGGGCCCTTGAGTAACGGCCAGGAAGGTTCATCTTTAGTTTACAAGAAAAAGCCACTGACTTCAATCTATTAGTTATTTGGTAGCCATAATTAATAAACTGATTATTAACTACCCAGAAGCAAAGTCGTCAGCCTCAATTTCTCCTCCAGAGTCATCAAAGTCTAGTGCTAAGACAAAAGTTAAGATTACTGATGATTGCCCAGGATGCAGTAGGTCACCTTGGCCTTTCTAATAAAGGTATTTCCCAGGTCTCAGTTTGTCTGAGGCAATGCTATTCAAAGAATAAGGGCTAGGTAAGAATAGAGACAAAAGATGGCCCAATTTACCATCACAAAAATATCAATCTGGGAGGGAAGAACCCACAAATTTTCTGGTCAGAAAAGAAAACAATTCCGCCTTCCTTATATTCTAAAATCAAAACACTTTTTCTGGTGTTTTCATGCAATATTGTATATCCAGGTGTGATTATTCCACCCTTCCTACCCTGAAATTATCCCTGAAGTCAGACTTGTACCAAATGATTTGTGTACTGTCCTTTGGAAAAATAATTAGCATATAGCAGCTATGTCCTTTGGCACAGAAATGTGTCAGTTAAGAATAATTCTACAAATTGTAAACAAATAACATGGAAGTCAATTTCTTTTACAAGCTGTTCCCACTTTCCAGTATGTGGGAGATAACTTCATCCTTCATATGCCTGTCTACTAGGAGAGTTTAATTGTTATTTAAATTACATATTAAATTAGTGGAACTATTGAAGTTAATGGATAAAGTGTCCCTTCAGATATGTAATCTATGGGTTCATTTTGGTGTTAAAGCATATGTTTGTCACATAGCACTTCAAACTTACAAGTGTTTAATATTCACAGATTCATAAGCAAAAAGAAGGAAAAAACCTCAGAGATCACGTTGTACAGATTCCTTATTTTACAGATGAGGAAACCCGCAAAGACCCAAATAGACCAAATGACTTTTGTCCAAAGTCACCCAGCTGAGGAGGGAGAAATCTTAGTCCTAATTCAATAATTGGTTATCATTATGAGAGGAATAATCATTCCTCTCAAGCCAAATAAAATAGATTCTGCCTGGTGGGGCCCATTAGAATGTAAGCTATTTACGAATAGGGTTTGGTTCATTTATTTTATTTGTATACTCAAAGCCTAATATAGTGTGTGGCACATAGTAGTTATTTAATAAATGCTTATTGATTAATTGATTGGAAGATAAATTTGAAACACAAAAAGCAGAGCAAGTAAATTTTTGTTATCCATTTTATGCAGATATTTGAATCACAGAATTAAAAATATTAATTTTTTTTTAACTAGACTAGAAAATTAGATGCTATATTAATTACATGAAGCTAAAGCTGATATTAACAGTTTCAACCTTCTTTTCCTCCTTTTAGATCAAAACTACTTTGCCATCAGCTAGAGCTGGGCAAATAAAGAAAGGTTAGGGATGAGTTGATAATAGTTGATTTGAAACAGAAAGAAGTGGGATTGCCAGTTCTTTGGAACAGCAGGATGATGCAACAGGGGTTCATGGGATGTTGGGCTGCTCCCTACCATAGTTTCCAGTAGAGTCAGAGCTTCCAGGAATAGAGAAGTGATGAGTCCACTGACCTCTGTCCTTGTCAGATCTCCTCTGAAGTATTGTGCCCAGTGTCTACAAGCCACAGTTTAAGAAGGATATTGATACCCTAAAGAATGTCCAGTTGACGGCAACTAGAATGCTGAAGGGCCTTGACTACATACCATATGAGGATAGGCTGAAGGAATTGGATATGTTTAGTCTGGGGAAGAGAAGACTCAGGAAGGATATGATGGTTGCCTCTCCCTTCCAAGTTCCCTTGTTATTGTCAGTGACACCACCATCATCTCAGTCATCAAGGCAGGCTTACAACCTTGATGTCATCCTCAACACCTCCCTTTCCCTCATCATGCACACCCAAATCCTTTGCCAAATCCTGTGCTGTCTTCACCTTTCCAATATACCCCACTAACAGTTCAGGCCTTCATTACCTCTGCAACAGTCTTCAGACTGGTCTCCCTGTCTCAAGTCTCTCCCCACTTCAATGCACCCTCCACTCAGCTACAAAGGTGGCACAGGTCCAACCAAGTCACTCCCATGCTCAATGAGCACCAATGGTTGGTTTCCTGTTGCCTCCAGAATCAAGTATAAACTTCTTCTGTTTGTTTAAAGTTCATTATAACTTGGCCCCTTTCTATCTTTCCAGTCTTCTTACATTTTCCTTCTCTCTTAGAGGCAGTTAAGTGGTGCAGTTCCTGGAATCAGGAAAACTCATCTTCCTGAGTTAAAATCTGACCTCGGAGACTTAATAGCTGTGTGATTCTGGACAAGTCACTTAACCCTCTTTGCCTCAGCTTCCTCATCTATAAAATGAGTTGGAGAAAGAAATGGAAAATCACTCTAGTATCTCTGCCAGAAAAACCCAAATGGGATCTCAAAGTCAGACAAAACTGAACAACAGAGATTAATTGGGATGGGTAAAAGTGGAAGTGGGGAAGTAATGAAGATAGAATTCACTCATTCCCACCTAAATGTAGAGAGCCTGGGGGAATTATTTGAAGGAAAGGGCTAGATTGGAATAAAAAGGTCTTGTCCTGAAGCTTCATTTTTCTATGCTGTAATGATGTGACTCAGCATAAAGAATAAAGGCTAAAATTTTATTGATTAGTCCTAGGCATGCTAGCAGAGAGGCCTCATAGAAAAGCTGCCTAATAACACCTTTGAGAAAGAAGTCCCAGCAGCCCCCCCACCCCACCCCACTCACTACACAAAAAACCCTGAGACGTCAAAAGTTCCGGGGGGGGGGGGGAACAAAACAAAACAAAAAACTCAGCAGCAGATGACCAAACACTTTTTAGAGAAGCAATGAATATTGAGCTACATAGGAAGAGTGCCTGAAACATGAGAAGTGATGCACCTAGGAACATGAATTGTCCAGGGAAATCAATCAATAAACATTTATTAAGCACTTGCTATGTGCCAGGCATTTAATTACTGGGAGACACGAAAAGAAGCAAAAGCCAGTCCTTCCCCTCAAGGAATTTACAATTTAATACACGCCATCATATACAAAGTAAACTCTATTACAGGATAGATAGGAAATAATTAGCAGAGGGAAAGCACTAGACTTGAGAGGGATGACAGACCACTTTCTGTGGAAGACTAGATTACACTCTAGAATACTTAAGAGATTTGTAACTTTCGGATAACTCATAATTGTTTTTCAGTAAGACTGAAACTTTTTAATACATTTCAGGTCTAACATTGTACAGGAAATTAGATAAGAGTGCTCTGCAGTGAAGGTTAATGTCTGTTCAACTGAATCAAAATGGGCCAATAAAGATTTCTATTCCTGCAATGGAAGCTTGTTTAACTGGAATCAAACTTCAGGCTTTCTTCAAGCCATTACAATAATTGAGAAGGGCAAGATCTCTGATTTATTCTAAATTCACTCAAGAAAATTCCACTATTCATATCGTTTAAATAATCTTTTGGCAAAATTCCGTGGACAGTACGTATTTGACCACAACATGAGCGGGCGACAGACATAAATGAATACAAACTATGGGAAAATACCGTCACGTGGGACAGAAAGGCTTCAGCCACGCAAAGGTTAAATTCCTCGGACAGGAGAGCTGGCGCCAGACGCAAGCGCGCTAACGTATTACGCAAAAAGGAGGAAATACTTAGCGCTCTCTTTGCTCAGCTCCGCGTTCTCCAGCCGGAAGTATCCGGTTGGAAAACGTCGCTGCTGGAGACAAAGAGACCGGGGTAATTTGGTTCCGGCCCAGATGGCCTGTCAGTAGGAACTCCGCGGTTAGGAGGAAGGGTCGGTGGACACCGGCTGGGAGGTTTGTCCTTCCTTCCTGGCCGCGGCTGCCATGATCCCGATTCCGCTGGTGGTGCTGGTGATGGGGGGTTGGTGCGCCATTTACCTGGCGGACACCTTGCTGAAGGTGAGGGCCCGGGCCCCTCCCCCTCTTGGTTCTCATCTCGAGGATCCTGGAGCTCAGGTTACGAGAGGGGGACTGACCGGGTGTGAATGGGGGGTGGGGGGGGTCCTGCCCCCTTCTTCCTCCCCCTGAGTCCTCTCTTCTCCCTCTGAGTCCTCCTCTTCTTCCCTAACAGTCCTCCCTCTTCCCTCTCAGTTGTGCCCCCTCCCTCCTCCCTCCAGTCCTGCTCCCTTCTTCCTCCCTCCTCTTCCTCCTCTCTAGTAGTCCTCGCTTTTCCTCCTCCTCCTCCTCCTCTTCCTTGGCAGTCCTCCCACCTCCTTCCTAGTCCTATCCCCTCCCACCCCCTCCCTCCCAATCCTTCCCTCTCCCTCATCCCAGTCCTGCCCCTTCCCTCCTCCCTCTCAGTCCTCCCTTCCAGTCCTCTCTCCTCCTTCTCTCTCTCTCTTCTCAGCACGTGGGCTCACTTCTTGTAACCTTGTCCCACTGGGATAGGAAAGAAGGGGTACCCTGCAAGGTGTGGGTCAAGTTCCATGGGTTTTGTTTTGTTTATTTGTCTGTTTTCTAAGAAATGTTCATGCTAATTCTGTTTCTTAGCTGTGTAATGATTTTGACCAAGCCATTTCACTTTCTCCCCTGGGTGGCACAGTGGGTAGAGGTGATTAGACTTAGAGTCAGTAAGATCTGAATTCAAATTCTACCTCAAGACACTTAAGATAGCTGTGCAAACCCTGGACATAAGCATCTATACACCTCTCAGCCTCAGTTTCTCCATTTGTAAAATGAAGATAATAGCTAACATTTCTGTAGCACTTTCTATGTACCTGGCACTGTGCTAAGAGGATTATTTCATTTAATCCTCACAACCATCCTGGGAAGTAGGTGCTATTATTATCACTACTTTTCACATCGGGGAAACTGAACCCAACAGAAGTTAAATGACTTGCCTAGGCTCACACAGCTAGCAACTACTTCATGGGGTTGTTGTGAGAATCAAGTGAATTAACATGTAAAATGCTTTGCAAACCTTAAAGCACCTATATAAATCCTAGGTTTTATCATTATTTTATTTTATGCATTTAAAAACATTACTCTGAGAAAGGATCCATAGGTTTCACCAAACTGTCAGAGGCTCAGAGGTGGCAGTGGCACATAGCTAGTTAGTGGCAAAGCCAAAAGCCAAGTTTCTTAGCTTCCAATCAGTTTTTTCCCCCCTGCCGTATCAGCCCCCTTCCTCAGTCCCCTAACAATGAAGGAAGAGAATTAAATCCCAATCAGAATAAAAAATTCCATAAATAAATATAATGATTGTAGATTTAGAGATGTAAAAGACCTCAGAGGACCTCTAGTCCTCTTCTCTTGTTTTAGTGATGAGGAAACTGAGGCAGAGAGTTTAAACAGTTTGAGTTCACACAGGTAGTATCACTGGTGAGATTTGAACCAGGGAGCAGAGTCAGCACTCTTTACAGTCTATCAGTTTTTTTTGTTTTGTTTTGTTTTGTGTTTTGGCAGTTGGGGTCAAGTGACTTGCCTAGGGTCACACAACTAGTAAGTGTCAAGTGTTTGGTCTGAGATCAGATTTGAACTCAGGTCATCCTGACTTCAGCACCGGTGCTCTATCCACTGCGCCACCTAACTGCCCCTACTTTATCAGTTTTTAAATGGAATATGATAGTTTGTTACTTGGCCACATTAATAATAATGAAGTGGAAGATTGGTACAGTAGAAAGAACCCTGGCTTGAGAGTACAAGGGCCTGGGTTTAAATCCCCTCTCTTTCCATTTTACTACCTGTGTGACCTCAGGGAAGTTTCCTCACTCCTCTGGGTCTCAGTTCCTTATCTGTCAAATGAGAAGGTTGCTCTGGATGGCTTCTGAAGGCCCTCACCACTCTATGAACAGCAACTAACACCTTCACTGAGGTTATAGATTAAAAAAAAATGCAACATCTTTACTTCAAATGCCATAAAATGGTCAGTACACTGGACTTAGGGTTACAAGCTCTGTATTCAAGTCCTCGTATTTCCTAATTGAATATTGACAATGCACTTTAGCTTTCTGTGACTTAGTTCCTTTCATCTCTAAAACAGGTAAGATAACATTTATATTTCCCCCATGACAGAGTTATTGTGAAAAAAATCTAAACCTTAAAGTGTTCAAGTAAGTTATTATTGAGTGCTTCTTAAGCTTTTTTAAAGAGCCAGATGCAATCATTAGTTGAATCACTTTTGCTTTGGAGTAAGTCAGTCCAGTGCAGTGCATTGGAAAGAATGCTGGATTGGAGTCAGAGGACTTCTATGTTCATTTTGCTCAATTACAAAATGAGAGGATTGGACTAGGTCAGGGGTGGGGAACCTATGGCCTTGAGGCCACATGGGGCCATTTAGGTTCTTAAGTGTGGCTCTTTGACTGAATCCAAACTTCACAGAACCAATTCCCTTAATAAAAGGATTTGTTCTGTGAAGTATGGACTCAGTCAATAGGCTATACCCAAGAACCTAGAAGGCCACATGTGGCCTTGAGGTCACAGGTTCCCCATGCCTGTGATATTTCTAGCCCCAAATCTTTTATCCTAATCTTGATAACCTACAGAAAATGATCTATTTAATTTTCATAAATGTCTTTAAAAGTTGGTCTTCAAAATCACATGATCACTTCTTTCTCCTAGGCATCAGATTCTTTGAAGACTTCTTATGAAGAATGGCTGACATCTTATGGATTGAGCATCTCCCCTTTTCACATACGATGGCAAACCCCTGTCTTCAATCGCCTCTTTTACGATTGGGGACGTTGGAAACCCAGGCTGCTTTACCAGTGGTATTCGTTGTGTGCTGTTTTTTGCTTTAATTGATAATAGGGACAATTATATTAATTTGTTACTCAGGTTAACACTAACATTTGTTAACCTCATAATTTTGTAATCACTACAATATAAAACATGGTGATTTAAAGGCAAAATACCCCAATCAGCAAATGTAGTACAAAGTCATACACATAACAGTACTAAACTCTTGGATATTCATTACATTCAGGTATATATGTACATATGCATTGCTTCTGTTCAGTAAAACAAGTGAGATGTATGTGTAAGTAAATACAATAATTACAAGAATGGGGAAAATATATTGTTTGCATAAAGTGCCAAGCACTATTCTAATTGTTCTACGTACTTAAATTATAAGAGTTGGGTAAACTTGTCAGTTTGTTTTTCAACAAAACATATTTTTGGGGTATATTATTTAGCAGATTGATCAGTTTCTCCTATTTCAATAGACATGTCTGAGGTTGATACAATAGAGATGTGGCTGTATTTCCTTTACTTGTTATTATTTAGAGTTAATAAGTAAAATTATGACTGATCATTGAACCTAATGATATTTGAGGTGTGAAGTACTGCATATTAATCTGAATTTCATCTTGACAGGTTCAATTTAGGAATGGTCTTTGGAATAATTGCCATGTTCAGTTCTATTCTTCTTCTTGGAAAAACCCTGATACAAACTTTGTCACAGATGTTGACTGAAGTCCCTTCAGCTCAGAATGATAGGATGCTACAAGTTGTGGTCAGTGGCTTTTCTTTTCCTTTTTCTCCTTACTTTCTTGAAATGTGTAAAGAAAATGTTTTCCACGGCTGCTTTTCACTACTAATCCTCCAAAGATAGATGTGAAAATAGATTAGAAGTCTCATGACTTTTCCAAATACTGTGACTTGGCTGAAATATGTGTAGATCTCTTTTTGAAAATGAGAGAAATTAATGTGAAAATTTATGGATTTAATAGACATAATTAGAGGTTAATAAAGACTAATAGTAAGTCAGTAATAGTAATAATTTTAGGTTAATAAAGATAAGAATATTAGAAAAATTACACACATTTTTATGCAAGATTGCTACAAAAGGTAGTTTTCTTCTACTCTTCAAAACTATCAATAAGTTGAGTTAATACTTTGGAGAAAACACATTTCATTCATGTTGCTGTTTAAAGATTATCTTTGGGGGCAGCTAGGTAGCACCGTGGAAAGAGCACTGGTCCTGGAGTCAGGAGGACCTGAATTCAAATGCAGCCTCAGACACTTGACACTTACTAGCTATGTGACCCTGCGCAAGTCACTTAACCCCCATTGCCTAGCCAAAATCAAAAAAAATTTAAAAAAGATTATTTTAAAAAAATATTATCTTTGAAAGTAGTATAGTAAAGGGACAGCAGGGCTAGCTTCAAATCACTATATGGGAAAGTTGCAGTTTCATTCTTTTTAAATTTAATACCTCTCCAGTTCTTAGAGTACACTTAAATTGTATGAATTAATACCCTTTTTATTCATAGTAAAATGTTTTTCTGAGCAAACATTGTCACTTATGTACTAGGGTCTCAGTGACATCTACTCACACTTCTCTAATGCTTGAAGGTTTGTAAAACACTTTTCTTGAAGCAGCCCTTTGAAAGTAGATATTGCAAATTAGGTATGTAAGTTTCTATCTTCTCCGTTTTACAGATGAGGAGACTGAGGCATAGAGAGTGAAGTGACTCTTCCATACAACTATTGAGTATCAGAGCTATGGCTTGAATTCTGGGCTTCTGAGGCTAAGACCAGTACAATTTGAGCTCTTTCTAAGGTCTCATTCTGTCTCTTTAAAGTATCTGTTTTTACATTTATGGATCATGTAAATAGTAGCAATGATGCAACTTTACATTTCTCTTGAGTAAATAGCCTCTTCCCTGTTGACTTTGCTGGTGTCAGTTGATTTTTATTAGAAATGTTTACATTTGTCATCTTAATTTCAGTTATGAATGTTGTCTTACTGCTAACACATTAACTCAAAAATGTCTTTAATTTTTAGTAGCAGGTCTTTTTTTTTTTTTAAGTGGCAAGTTGACCCTAGTCTTAAATTGTTACTTACAGTCACTAGTAAGCTTGTTATTTATAGTCACTAGTAGTGGTGAGGCTGGGCTTAGAAATTAGTTGCAGAAAATGAAGTGAACAGAACTAATAGATCATTGTACACAGTAACAGCAATATTGTAATGATAATCAAGTGTGAAAAACTTAACTACTCTGGTCAATAAAATGATCCAAGATAATTCCAAAGAAATCATGCTGAAAAATGCTTTCTCCCTCCAGAGAAATTACTAATGATCTCTGAATGCAAATTGAAGTATAGTTTTCTACTTTATTTTTCTTGCTTTTTTATTTTTTCTGATAGGGATAATATAAAATATGTTTTACATGTTTTCATATGTATAATTGCTATATTGCTTGCCTTCTCAGTTTTGGTGGGGGGGGAAGAGAAAGAGAATTTGGAACTCAAAAATTTTAAAAAGAATGTTAAAAATAAATAATAATTAAAATTAAAAAAAAAAGAAATTAGTTGAGAACTACAGAGAATTGGTCATGTAATAGTAGCATCTAGTCAGTGGCTTATCTGTATTAGGGGGTCCAGGAAAGTTGATCTCTCCTTATCTTTATGACTAGAGTGGTAAAATATCATTCATGTAGAGAACAAGTTATTTCCAAGGTTGGCCTCTCACTTTATTGAGCTTATTAAAGCATTTCATTGTATTAGCAGAGCTATATTTGGGCAACTCTAGGCTGCCCTGAGATTCCCGTGTATTTTTATTTTTTATGTACATGTTTAAGTGTCATCTGCAGAATTAGACTGAAATTCTGAAGCTGCAGGAACGTGTTTTCTACTTACTCTCTAATGCCCTGTGGAATTAGTCTAATATTGTTATTGAACAAGAATTTGGGACTCTGAGTGGTTTAGAGATCAGTATTCTAGTACAGCTAATTCCTTGTGGGCTGCTGGCATGGACAGAATATGGCAAGGGTCAGATCAGATGCTGGTCAGCTCGATATTATGACCAGCCAACTGTTGTTTTCATATTGTCACAAGTTCATGCTTATCTCTCAGAAAAAGAAAATATGGCCTAGTTGATTATCTATTGCTTTATTTCGTATAACAGGATAAGGTTGGCTGACTAATTTGTAATATAGAGAGAAAGTCTGAGAAAAAACATGCGTCTTCCCACCTTCCTTTCTTAATCTTTACCCCACTTATTACCCCATCCCCATGTACCCAATATCCTGATGCTGCTTCAAACTTCCTACTGTAGCATCCTGCCTAAGCTTCCCTTAGCCGTTTATTCTCCAAAATTATCTTCTTTAACATCTTGCCAATCAACTCCCATTCTCTAGACATATTTGATCTTAGCCAGGTGCTAGTATTGAAGAAATTTAGTTGAACTAATTTATAGTGATAAGTGAATGACTGATAGAGCCCTTTAATCCTCCCATGGGTATTAACATATCTAAAACAGGATGGCTCAGGATCAGGAAAATGATACACACAGTGACACAGGGACTCTTACAGTGTCGATGGAAAGAACAGCAACGACAAGCTGCACATTTTGTGCCGTGGCAGAGGGTCAGAGCTTGGCTGTACTCTTCAGTAGCTGTGTGATCTTGGACAAGTAACTTAATCTTGCTGAGCCCTAATTCCTCCCCATTTAATCAAGAGGCTGGATTAAATGATCTTTGTTGTCCTCATCAGTCTAATGCTGTAATCCTAAATATAATGACCAAGCTTGGCCCAAAGAGGAGATAAGAAGGGGGACTATGGATGTAGAATATTACATAACCTGGCAGGCAAGGTTGATGTGTTGGTTAGTTTTTCTGAACTGCCTTTTTCCCCCCTTAATTTTTTGTTTCAGGGAATGGATTAGTAGGTAGGGAGTTGGGGGGGGGGATGTGCAGGGCATCCCAAAAGTTTTAGTGTAAATTTAAGTTCTTAAAGCTTTTTAAAATCACCTTCACTTATCAACTTTTATTTTGGGTTGTTTTTTTAATTATCACCTTCATTTCCAAATATTTTAAGCTTTAACAACTTAAAACTGCACCAAGACTTTTGGGACAGCTTGTATTTTGAAATGGAGGTGATATAATAAGAGATACATCACTATAATTCTTTTAATATAATTTATAAAAAGAATCTCCTAGAAAGAAGGGGAGGGACCAACTTCATTTTTGCTCTGGACCGCTATCAGCACATGAGGTAGCTCAAGTATTAGATAACCTAACACATATGACATGACTCTTTTTACTGCTCACCCTTCTGACTGGCCGGATAAAGAAAAAGGATTAACAGTTACATATATTACAGAAAAATTACTTTAGTACTTTATATCTTTTTAAAAAATATATATTAGTTACTTTATTTGTAACAGCAAAAACTAGAAATTACCTGTGTGCCCAACAACTAAAGAATGACTGAATGAATTATGGAATATTCATAGAATACTAAGATACAGAGCTATGAATGAGTGATAAGAATATGAAGTATCCAAGAAGGGAATGATGAATATAAAGTGAGGTCAGAACTTTATACACATTAATTTCACTTCTCCCCTCATCCGCCCCACTCCACACACACACACACACACACACACACACACACACACACACACACACGTTGTGTCCTTCAGTTAGACATGTTCCTTGAGTACAGGTGCTGTTTCTTTTTTGTCATTATAACCATAGTCTCTGGCACATAGTAGGCACCTCAAAAATGCCTTGAGGCCTACAACTATTTTTTATTTGTCTTTATGTTCCCAGGGCTTATCACTGCCTGACATATAGTAAGCTATCAATAAATGCTTATTGTTTGATTTTGTGTCTGTTTCATTGTTTCTTTTTAGCTTATAATACAATTTTTTTGAATAAAGTAAAATTTATGGTAGAAATTAAAAACTGAGCCATTTATTTTCATGCCTGTTTTGTATGTGGAATATTCACAAGAGCCATGACAATATAACAATAATAACAATAATAATAATAATAATAGGAAGCTAAAGTAGGAACAATTTAAAATAATCTGTTTTTTGTTTTGTTTTGTTAAATAACTTGGTACACTAGTATGTGTTTTGTTGTTTGCTTGAACAGGTTCCTGGTGTAAATTTACCTGTCAGCCAACTGACCTATTTTTTTACTGCAATCCTTATTAGTGGTGTCATTCATGAAATTGGCCATGGGGTGGCAGCTATCCGGTAATGTAATCAGACTTTTTCTCTTCTATTATATGTTAACAAAGTTTTTAAAAGAAGTGTTGTTTCAAAGTTAGCTTCTTAAGTTTGACATCTAATAACAATTTTTAAATGGAAAATGCAATTTACAGTACTTTATTGCATTTTAAATTTGCTCTCTTACAGAATGATATCTTATTTAAGGTAGCTAGATCTAATTCTGCTACAAAATTTGGCAGTCCATTTTACTTTGTCTTTCATGCAAATTATCTTCAGTTTTTTGTACTAATGGCAAGAACAAAAATTGAGAACTTTTTGAAGGAAAAGGGACTTTTTTAGTAAAAGTTTAAATTGGTGTGTAAAAGCTTAGTGTTATATTAGTTCTTGATTTATGAATTGAAGCAACATTACTAAATTCTTATTCCTTTTTCTATTTCTTAGAGAACAAGTTCGATTTAATGGATTTGGAATTTTTATCTTCATTGTTTATCCTGGAGCGTTTGTTGATCTATTCACTACCCACTTGCAACTTATATCTCCAGTCCAGCAGCTAAGAATATTCTGTGCAGGTGATTTGAAATTGTTCTTTTAAGTATCAACTTTATGAGTTCATTTTGTATCTATCCTTTACAGCATCACAAATGAAGACGTCGTGTCTGTCAGAATTTGTTTCTTGGTGATTGTCTGTAACATATAGTAGACATTACTGCTGTTAATGGGAAAGGTTAGTAAGAAGACTGAAGTTGAGTTGAATCTAAAAAAAATAAACTATTCATTTGTACCAATATTTGATTAGGCTTTTGATGAATTGATTTTCATGGTACATTGAAATGCCCTTATATAATTCAGGAAAGTATTCTGTGTTGCAATATATGCTTACTTGCTAAGGTTACATTCTGCAACTTGTCATTCTGGATGTATAGATGAGAAATCTAGAGACTTGAATGGATACTTTTGGATTGTAAAGTGTTTTAGCTATTCATGTCTGCCTCACCTCTCAAGCATTTTCACATCATCATACTAACTTTGGTTTTTAGTTTATTAATAATAATAATGATGATATTGGATTGTGAGTTCTTTGAAGGCAGGGACTCTCATTTGCCTCTTTTTGTATCCCTAGTGCTTAGCAAGTGCCTGATAGTGGCACTGTGAATTAGCAGAAGGCACTTAATAAATGTTTATTAATTGAATGAATGAATGAATGATATAATGATGATGATTGATAGATAGCATTTATATAGTGCTTTAAGGTTTGCAAAGTACTTTACAAATGTTATCTTTTATCCTCACAACAGCCGTGCAAGGTAGGTGCTATTGTTATTCCTGCTTTACAGATGAGGAGACTATTGCAGACAAGTTAAGTGACTTGCCCAAAATCTTACGGCTAGTAAATGTTTGAGGCTGGAATTGAACTCAGGTCTGCCTGACTCCAGGTCCAGCCAGCTGCCTGTAGTGTGTGAGTTTATGCTAAAAGCAATTCACTTGGCAGTGAAGTAGCTAAGAAGTAAATGCTTCAATATATAGATATTATGCAAAGTGTGCTTTCAGTTGGCTTATTCTAAATATTACTTCTGTCCCTCCAGTCTGCACATTTGTGTGTGTGTGTGTGTGTGTGTGTGTGTGTGTGTGTGTGTGTGTATGTAAATGTGAAGAACATCATAGTATAATAGATAGAGTGCTGACGGAGTCAGGAGGGCCTGAGGTCATACTAGCTTTGTGACCATATGGAAGTCATTTAACCTCACCATGTCCCTGGCAGTTGTCAAAGACTATCATTATGTAAATTAAAGTTGCTGATCTGTATCAGCAGAGTGAGTTTCTATACTAGGAATTATGGGTCTGGACAACATAAATCAACCTAAATCCCTTGTTGATTTCTAAATTACCATAAGGTTTTATAACTAAGGAGTTCTAAAATTTGCTCCAGGGTTGAAGAGATGTGTATTATCACTTATTGCAACAGCCTCCCAGTTGGACCTCCTGTGTCAGGTCTCTCACCACTCCAGGCCATCTCACAGGCTGCTACCAAAGTAATTTTCCTTAAGCACAGATCTAACCTTGTGACTCTCATACTTAGCCAATTCTATTAGATTCCTGTTGCTTCTAGAATAAAATAAAAACTCCTTTTTTTAATTTTTAAAGCCCTCCTCAACCTGGTCCCAGCCTATATTTCCAGCCTTATTGGACTTTACTCCTCCTTCCTCACACAGCCAAACTGGCCTTCTTTCTGTGTCCCATGTAACACTCTCATCTCCTTCTCCATGCTTTTGCATTTGCCATCCTCCATGCCTAGAATACATTCCTTCCTTGCCTCTTCCTCCTAGCATCTCTGACTTCCTTTAAGATGCAGTTCAGATGCAGCCTTCTGTATGAAGCTTCTCCTGATTGCCCCATTTGCTAGTGCCCTCCCTCATATTTACTCCCAAATGAAATTGTATTTAATTTTGCCTATATAGATATCAACATCTATGTGCACAGAATAGTAATGTACATACATATGTAAACTTTATATTTGTGTGTGGATATATATTATGTATGTATGTATATACATGCGTATCTTGATACATGTACATGTGTGTATATGTGTGTGTGTGTGTGTGTGTACTTGTCTACTTTATTAAAATATAAACTCATTGCAATGGGGAACTGTTCCATTCCTTGTATTTGCATCCCCAGCACCTAGCATAGTGCCTGGCATGTATTTAATAAATATTTGTTGATTAGTTGATCGATCAATTCCTTTCTCTTGGGAAGTTAGTGAGGATTTTTGAGTACAAGAAAACAAATTTGAAGAGATATTGGTGGACCTTGGGAGGGTAGGAGGTATACTATTTAAAGAAAGAGTGCCTAACTTTACTTGTCTCCTAATAAGTTAGACACTTCTCCTGCATTGCTACATCTTCTTCTCTCTGTAAGATTTAGAAATCACTTCTCCAGAGTAGGCAGTCAGTGCACTAGAGATTCTTCTTCAATTCTAGTGAGAATACTTAAAGGAAGATTATGCACCAGCATAATTTTGGGAAAGGAAAGGGTAGCCTTGATTCAACAGTGCTTCAGCATCAACATGGCTTCTCAAAGAAAATGTCTTAAAAGTTCTGTTGTACATATCAGATGTAGTACAGTTCATCCCAGGTATGGTACATAATTGGACTTTTATATTAAGCCGCATGTTCCATTATCTGACTCAGATTTAAGATTTTTATTTTTTAAGATATTTTTGTGTTTTTAAATTTATTTTTATATTTTTAAGATTTTATAGACATTCCTGTAAATTATGCAGAATTGATTAGAAATTATATGCTAGTTTTGTTTTATATTTTAGGTATGATTTGCTACTATTTTTATGTGTACACATATGTATATGCATATACATTTATGTTATATATGTATTTCTGTGTTTTACTGTGACTGGCACTGAGGAAAAGTGAAAACTATCAGTTAAATCAGGTAATCACTAAACTATTTTCATTCAAATATTTGGCAGCATTATTTAGATGAGTCCAACAGAGGACATTCTTTCTTTGTGAAACTGATGCCAATCTGAATCCCTTTTGCTGTAATTTAAATATACTTTGGTTTAAATGTCCTTAACCTTATGTAATTAATAGCCTGGATCCCATTTCCTTTCTTCCTCCCTTCACCCCCACCCCCTCCTCATAAGCAGAAAGCTATGGACCCCTTATCAGAATAAAAAAAAGTACATTGGGTGACAAAGGAAACTCAATTATATTGAAATAGAGTTATCAGAACGAATATATTTTTTAAAGTTCAAAGACCCTGGGTAAGAACCTCTGCTATAGCAATATGTTCTTTTGTTGTTGAGTCGTTTCAGTCATGTCCAACTTTCCATGACCCCATGTTGGGGGTTTTCTTGCTAAAGATACTAGAATGGTTTGCCATGTCTTTCTCCAGCTCATTTTACAGATGAGGAACTGAGGTAAGCAGGGTTAAGTGACTTGCCCAGAGTCACACAGCTAATAAGTGTCTGAGGTTGGATTTGGACTCAGGTCCTGCTGACTCGAGGCCTGGTACTCTATCCACTGTGCCACATATCTACCCCAATGTATTCTTATAAATATATTTGAAAAGTGAAATTTTGCTACAGTATCATTAACCATTCCTAGTTGTTATCTTGTCCTTTTTACCAAAAGGCAAAGTTCTTAGGATAGTGATATAACTTACATGCTTCTTTAGGAACATATATTTCCAGTATTTCTTATTTATCCTACTGTAGTAGTCAGCTAGGTGGTGCAGTGGGTAGAGTGCTATGCCTGGAAAGTCAGGAAGACCCAAGAGCAGATCCAGCCTCAGACATTTACTACCTGGGACACCCTGGGCAAGTCACTTAACCTTTGTTTGCCTCAGTTTCCTCACCTGTAAAATGAGTATCATACTAGCACCTACCTCTCAGAATTGTCAGGATCAAATGAGATATTTGTAAAGCATTTGCCCTGTTCAAGAACCTTCTATGACTCCCCATTGACTGTAGAATAGAATATAAAGTATTAAACACATCAGTCTGGTATTTAAGGCTCTCCATTATGTAATCCCACTCTTAACTATTTAATGTTATCTACCACTACTCCCCAGTATGAGTCCTCTGCTCCAGACAAACTCTTCTATGGCAAAACAAAACTAGCAAACTATGGCCCCACCCAAACCAAGGGCATCTCCTAAACATCCTAAAGGCAGAGCCCCTTCTGTATCTCTAGGGTTTGGGATAGTTTTTCAGTGGTTCAACCCCAAGAATTGTCAGACTCTGCTTTTGGGTAAGGCCTGGCCCCTTGCTCCAGCCCTGTCCACTTTAATCCAGCACATGTTTAAGTCGAATACATAGCTAACTTAATTACAGTTTGAGAGAATTTAGGGAATATTGACTGTGTATTTGAAGGACATCAAAAGTAGTCAAGTCTCTGTGTTCCTAGGAAATTTATGATTGATTTGGTTTTTTGGGAGAAGGAGGTAGTTTTTTAAGTGTTTACTGATAGCTTTTATTTTTATATCTATATTTCCCAATATATTCCTCTCCCTACCTCTCCCAGGGAGCTGTCTCTTATAACAAGGAAGAAAAAAGAACAGGAAAGATAAAAAACCAGCAAAACTAAGCAACACCTCAGCCAAATCTTATTTTATATGCAGTGTTCCATAACCATGGTGTTTGACCTCTGCAAGAAAGGGAGGGAGATGCATTCCCATATCTTTTCATGAGAGTCAACCTTGGTCATTATAATTTCACAGCATTCTTTTTAAAGTTTTATTGATAACTTTTGTTTTTCACATTGCCTGAATTTCTCCAGGACTTTATTTTTTAATATTCTTGTCTATTTTTTGAGGGGGAGGGGACAAGGCAGTCGGGGTTGGTCACGTGACTTGCCCAGGGTCACACAGCTAGTAAGCGTCAAGTGTCTGAGGCCAAATTTGAACTCAGGTCCTCCTGATTCCAGGGCCAGTGCTCTCTCCACTGTGCCACCTAGCTGCCCCTTGGCTCTTATTTCTTGCTATTATTTTCATGTCTTTTTGATGACTTCCCTTAGACTTTTTATGTTACGTCCTTCATCCTAGGTTCTCTATCATTGTCTATCATGGTTATTTTTTTTTAAATTTTCTCCAGGTTTTTCAGAATTCTTCCTCTTACTCATCTTATCATCTTTTCTCAAAAAAGTCATTGACGTCTGTAGTCTCCACTTCCTCACTATTTCTTAATCCTTTCCAATCCGCCTCTATTACTTTATAAGAATTACTCTCAATGAAGGTCATCTATGACTTTCTAACTTACATATCATTTAGATTTTTCTCAGTCTCCATCTTCTTCAACTACTCTTAACATTTGATACGTTTGACCATGTAAATGTTATTTAAAAGTTTTGATTTGGACCAGCAATTAGTTTCTCTGGTAGTTCTTTTATAGTTAGTTTAATTTCCTTTTCTGAGATTGAATTATTTAACATCTCTATTTGATGTTCTGTTAATTTGAATGTTTTATATTTTTGTAGGTAGTTGATTTCTTTTAAATGCTCAGATAACTACATGGTAGTTTCTAATCATTCTCTTTTTTTTTCTTCTGAATTTGATGTGATTTCACCCTGTTCATTTATTTGTTACTTTGATTTTCTTCCCTCTGTTTAATCTAGATTGGCTAAAGGTTTATCAATTGTGTTAGTCTTTTCAAATAATCAGCATTTACTTTTGTCTATCAGTTCTATAATTCTTTCAGTTATCTCTTATAATATTCAAGATATTCTCTTTTATATTCATTTTCAGTTTGTTAGCTTAATATATACCTTTAAAAATAGACTAAAAATAGCTAGATGGCGCAGTGGATAGAGCAATTCAACATCAACCACAAAGTTTTCTCTGATTCCAACAACAATTATTCCCTCAGCTTTTCAAAATTGTATCACTTGTAATAACTTGAATAAAGTAATTAAAGTGTCTCCTAAGATTGTCTACATTTTGCTGTTGTCTTCACTTATTCATAGATTTTACCCTCTTTTCAGGTGTCTGGCACAATTTTGTACTTGGAGTTTTAAGTCTTGTGGCTCTCTTTATGCTACCTGTAATTCTTTTCCCACTTTACTACACTGGAGTTGGGGCCCTTGTTCTGGATGTCACTGAGGTAAGACAAGTCAGGCTAATCGCTTGATTAGCAGCAGCAACAGCAGCAAAGATTCTATCAACTCTTGTGTAGTATAATATTCTTTAATGTGAACAGTAATTGTCCATATGTCCCTATGTGCAGAAGACTCACTTGTGTTCAAGAGAAATTACTCCATGCTTCATAGCTCGAGCTATGAAGAACACTAGATTTGTTTAAAAGACAGACTTATAAGATGGCCGAATCCATCAAAGGTAGAATGTGGTGCATGTTATTTATTGGTGAACATAGATGGTTTCTCTTTGTTTAAATTTATAGCTGAACTTTTCAAATGTGATGATTCTTAAGGAATAAAGACATTAAACTGAACCTTGTTTTCTAGTGGAGTTAGTAGGAGGGCAAGTTAATTCCCTAAGTTCAAAAAATACTATGATAGCTCTATAGAGTTTTTGTTTAGATTCTGGATGGAAGAAAACAATAATTTCCAGGCAGAGATAATGATGAGTGAATCATGGAAAGTTTTAGTTAGAAGGAAAAATCTTAAAATTTATATCTATTGAGAAATGTTAATTAAGAGTTTTAAAACAGTTGTCCTTTCGTAAAAGGTTTTAATATCCATGCTCATTGTAGAAGAATGTGTACATGATGTAGTTAGATAAAGCTTTTCAGCTTACCATATTAAATGTGTTTGATGTTGCTGAAAACTTCTAACTTCGATTTAAATAAAATAATGTCGTTCTTTGATTCAAATCAGGCCTAAAATTTTCTGTAGCAAGTAAATTGACTCACCTTTTTTTAAGTACTATATATTTAGAGTAATTTTAAATTGGCTTAAAGGGGCGTTAAGTGAAGATACTTTAAGGATTGTTTCCAACTTGTTTTTCTCTCCACTACCATCTTCCCATTCTTATTCTCAAGGACTCACCTGCTAATGGACCCAGAGGCCTCTTTGTGGGAGACCTAGTCACCCAGCTCCAGGACTGTTCAGTTCATAAAGTGGAAGATTGGAATTCCTGTCTGGGGATCATCTCCCAGGAGCCACAGATTGGTTACTGTATAAGTTCAACAACTTTGCAACAGTTAAGCTTCCCAGCCAGAGGTATGTGTATGCTGGCTATAATAAAACCTGTAATACTGAGCAGTCACTTCTACTTAGAACATGTAATTTCCTTATGGTTTCTTTGTTCAAAGATAGATTTCTGAAAGTTCAGTGGCAATGTACTAAAAAATACTAGTGGTCATTCTCCCTGCTACATTGGATGCTGACATCCAAGTTTCCTTTCTCATAAATCCATTTTAACTTTCTGTCCAATTTTCCTACTTAATTCTTAAATCTCAAGATTACTAAAGTTACTTCTCTATACTTTCAAAAATATGTGTGTACAGTCAGCAGTGATAAGAAAGCTCAGAACTGGAGTAAAAAAGTTGGTCTTCATAATTACTTCTGTCAGAGATGTATCAAAACTTAGATAATTATTATCTTAAGACCTAACAGTATAAATGGTGGCTATGCAGAGAGTAACAATCAGTTATTTTTATAGTTCTTCACAACTTAGAAAAGCCTTTTCATAAGCTTTATCTTACTGAAGTTTTCAACAACTTTATGATCTTGGCAAAGCAGGTATTTTGCCTCCATTTTACAGGCTCAGATGTTTTCTCATATAGGTAGTAAGTGCAAAATCAGGGAATCAAGTCCTGGTCTTCTGACTCGAAAACTTTATCCACTCTGTCACTATTTATTGTCCACTGATTGTAAGAGCATACACATCCACAGATGGTCATTTGGGTAGTATTTTCAACTGTGTCCAGACATATATATTGCTCTGATTCTTTTTGTTTTGTTTTCTTTCTTTCTTGTTTTTTTTGTTTTGTTTTGTTTTTGCTTGGCAGTTAGAGTTAAGTGACTTGGCTAGGGTCACACAGCTAGTAAGTATCAAGTGTCTGAGACCAGATTTGAACTCAGGTCCTCCTGACTCTACTGTGCTACCTAGCTGCCCCTATTGCTCTGATTGTTAGGATAGCACAATTATTGTGCAACTGTGCTGCCCTTAGGGTCCAAGGACAGGCAGAGTCCTTGATGAACACACAAGGCTGACTTTGAGTTTCATCAGCCCCACAGATTCACCAGACCTTTTTTTTGTTGTTGTTGTTGTTGTTGCTTTTTTGGTGAGGCAATCAGGGTTAAGTGACTTGCCCAGGGTCACATAGCTAGTAAGTGTCAAATGTCTGAGGCTGGATTTGAATTCAGGTCCTCCTGACTCCAAGGCCAGAGCTTTATCCACTGCACCATCTAGCTGCCCCAGACTCACCAGACTTAAACATTTCCATCTTGTACCTTAAAAGCTGAAGGAGCCCATCTTACCTAATGTCTGAGACTATAGAAGTTTAGAACACAGGGTTTATCTTTGTTGCTAGAAAGAAGCATCCTGGATTGATGTTTATATCCCTCTTAAGACAAAAGCAATTTGGAGTGGACTATTAATAAAAGTTGGTGATTTGGGTCGTGTATTTAAAAGGGCAGTGGCCTTGGAATCCAAAGACTGGAGTTCCAGCCTGTGTCTGCCATAACTAGTTGTGTGACCCTGGATGAATCCCTTAACTTCTCTGAACCTCAATATGCACATCTTTAAAGTGGTGTAATACCTTTCTTGTTAACCTGCAAGATGGTTATGAGAATTGGGTCAGAAAGCAGATAATTAAAAGCACTTTATAAAATTTAAGTCTTATAAGTAAGTATTAAGTATTAATAATAAGTATTAAGTAATGTCTTAAGTATTATAGGTAAAAGATTAGGTGATAATATTATATATACAGCTTATATATAAGCTTATGTGCATATATATATGCTTACACATATAGCTTATGCACAGCATGATGAAATGGTGAATACTTAGTTTAAAAAAAATTCTTGATCACAAAGATACTAAGATAAGATAATAAGGATGTTCTTCCTTATACCTTCTGTAGGCAGTCAGGTAATAATATAGTTCTTTAAGGTTAATATTTTTATACATTTTTCTTAATCTAAAGTAGATTTAACGGCAACCAAAAAGGGACACCATATTCTTTAACAATTCAAGTAACTAAAGACTATTAAGGGGGCAACTAGGTGGTGCAGTGGATAGAGCACTGGCCCTAAAGCCAGGAGGACCTGAGTTCAAATTCGGCCTCAGACCAAACACTTCACACTTACTAGCTATGTGACCCTGGGCAAGTCACTTAAACCCAATTGCCTTAAAAAAAAAAAAGACTATTAAGCTATCCTTTTGCCCGATGTATCGATAACTAGATAAATAACTCTAGTTATGTTAAGCTTTGCTCAGAAGTTTTGTTTTCAGTCCTGTGTCATTTTCTGTGCTTTCCTGTGATTCATCTCCATCTTAAACTGTGAAATCTCAAGTGACTTATTAATCTAATAAGAAACTTGACCAATTCTGAATTTAATGAGAAGTTTTGTAAGGGTGCCTGCACTGCCAAATGCAACAAAGCTCTTTTCTTATCAGATAGAATTCAGGTAAGAATTTTCTCAGAAATCTTTCTAAATTTTTTCCTTATTGCTTTCATGATTCAAATGCTTTTTGATTGGTATTTCTAAGTAGTCAAAAATGATTACTAATCTTGCCATGGTGGTATAAAACTTTAAAAAATCATAGAATTGAAATCAAAATATATTTCTGTAGCCTTCATTTCATCTGCTTATGGATGACAGCGGTATTATGGCCTGAACACTAGAATAGAACTTGGAAACATAAGAGTTTTAATACCAGCTCCATTACTGTGTTATGTAGTACCTGATAAACCTTTGTCTCAGTTTAAGCCTCTGTTTTTTAGGATGAGGATAATTGGTTCATTTATGGAAATATTGTCTATTCATTTATGAGCTATAAATGGCTTTAAAATTATATTCTAAAATAAAATTATTTGTGTGGCAAATGGGTAGGCAGTTAAGGTAATAAATAAGTCTCATATAGCATTGTGCCTTCATTTGGTTAAAAGTGGATTTTGTGCCCTTTTCAGTAAAATAAATTATAGTCATTTCTTAATGTGAATAAAGGGGAAAAAAATGGAGGCCCTGGTCATCTCAAAGCCATTTATATTAAATATAGAATAAGCTTTTTTATTTTCATTTCAATATTGGCATATAGAATTGAGAGGAGGATTTGTCACAATATTTCCACTCATTAAGCTACTGTGGGAATGATTTCCCTGTTTTGCCTGCCTTACTTGATCCTTCTTCTTGACTCTTTCTTTCCCATACCCACCCTCATTTCTTTGTGTTGGTATATTGGGATTGGATGGTATCATTTCTTAGTGTGATACAAACCACCAGTCTAAACTCTGGCCTTCCCTATGTAGGTAAAGGAAGTAATTAACTAAGCCACAGGTTGCTTAAGACACAAGTTCAGGGAGAGAGAGGGAGAAAATTTGGAACTCAAAATCTTATGAAAGTGAATGTTGAAAACTAAAAATAATTTAATTACTATTTTTTAAAAAGACACCAGTTCAGATAAAGAATAAGAGAACTGTGTTGAACAGCCAGAGAGTACTTGGTTAAGCTAAAAGGCATTTTTAGTGAGAACTTGAAAGTGAAATTTCTGATAGATAAACCCAGGTGTAAATAATCTACCTAATGATACATTTTGTTAAAATTACTAGAACCAATTTCTTACTATCTTAATCTTCACTCACTTCCTTAATTTAGGTTAAATATCACATCATTCTTAACTATTGCCATCCCTCACCCATGAAAGAACAGAATAATCCTGGACAACCCTTGGAGTTGGGGGAAAGATAACACTGGGTCTGGGAGGATCCTCATTGGTCTTGAATTTATCCATGTTAGAGTAGACTTTGGGAAAACTGAGTTTCTGGAAAGGCAATTCAAAGGATTGTCTATAACTATTGTCTGTTCTTGGGTTTATTTTTGTAATCCAGACCTGTGACTTCATTGATGTATGGAAATCCCAGTAAGGAAATTCAACTTATACCAATGCAAATCTGCACCTCTGCAATTTAGCCTTAGAAATTTGTTTGGGGTACTGAGGGTTAAGTGATTAGCCCAGGGTCATAGTGCCAGTACATGTAAGAGACTTGAATCCATGACTTTTTAACTCTGCGGCCAGCTCTCTTCTACTCTCACACTGCCTCTCAGCAGTTGTATATAATAGGCCCAAGAATAGACTAAAATTCCCAGTGTGGTTGTGGAACTAAAAATTCCTCAGAGGGACTTTTCTATAGCTGTTGTACGTCAGAGCAGGCAGAGGCAAACTCTTCTCCCGAGCTCAGCATCCAGATCCAAATTCCCAGATCAACTACTGGTCAGTTGGCAAGACCCTTCTTGGCACTGTCTTGCTCGAACACATCTCCTTCTTAGTGTTTTGAATAGAAATGAAAGTTAATGCTATTCTGATTCTTAGTTGATTGGTTTGTTTTTTTATTTTTTTTTACCTTGAAGGTAGTTCACATTCTCCCTCTTTTTCATTGTTTCAAAGGCATTGCATTTCATATATTCATGGAGCTTAAATTCCTTTTTTTCTTTTTTGAAAGCATTGTGTTGGCTAAGAGGCAACATATTCAGCAAATCCAGCCCTCGATGAACCTACTATTTTAAGGAGAATGGGATTGAATACTAAAGGAGAAAATTGAGATCCCTAAGTGAAGCTATGAGTCAAATCTCACGTATCCCACTTGGACAACCTTAATCCCCATCTAAAGGAGGTGAGGGCACCCTTGGCATATGCCCATAGTGGGATGGGATAGGACTATTATGTTGTCCACCTTAATCTTTACCAAAGGAAGTAATATAGTAAGAACCATCCTAACTTAACTTTAGAGACTAATAAAACTAAAACTCCTTGGACCCTTGTATCCCCACCTCATGTGAGTACTAGGTTGTTCTGTACCCAAATTTTCTCTATTATATGGAATCTAAAGAGTATCTCAGTGCATAATAAAATTAGAGTCATTTGGGGGTAGGAAAGTCTCAATAATATATATCCCAGATTAATAGATACTTGATTTAGTTTGTATACAAATGTGTAGTATAATTGCTGTTTCTTAAAAGTCTTTACATTTGGGGATCTCAAATGATTTGTCTGTAAGCAACATGGATTTGAGCACACTTCAACTAACATTGGCTTGCCTTTGCATCTCCATTCATCTGCATTTTTTTAGTACTTTGCATAAATGCACACTGTTTTTGTTCCTTGGAAATCTTGTTATATGTGCCCTTGGTTGAATAAGGCAGCAGTGGTGGTACTTAATTCCTGTTATTTAAGAGAGTGGTCCTGCACTATATAGATTGGCATTTATTTTCTTCAGTCCACCCTGGACCAAATTATCTCTGAAGAGTCAGTCACAAGCAGCTTCAGGAGCTGTCTGGTGACTAATTCAAAGTAGACTCAAGGGTATATTTGAGCTGAGAATACTGAAATTTACCCTAGAGTAGAATTCTAGGCCTGATTAGTTTTAAGTTTTTCAAGAAAAATGGCTCAGATTAAATTATGATTTCTAGCATCAAACTAGATGGAAGAATATCTCTAAGGCTCATCTCAGTCCCATTCTAATTTTTACCTGCTGGGCCAGAATTAGACTTACTTTCCATTCATTTCATTAAGTACTTATTAAGCGCCTGCCATGTGCAAGGAACTGTGCTATATGCTTGGAATACATAGACAAGAATGAAGCAGTCTCTGCCCTCAAGCAGCTTATAGTCTCTAAATATTCTTAAGAATGAAGTGATATTAGCTAGAATATACAGGGACCACATGTTTGGCACCCCTATTTTAAAGGTTTAAAATTAAGGCACAATAATTTCAGCTAAGTAACACGGTTTTTGTGCTGCCCACCAAAAGATCCAAATTTTAAAATCAATCATATTCATGATTCCCAATCCAGCACTTGATACTTAGTAGGAGATTCAGTATTTTACTTTTGTGATATATCTACCTATTTCTATATCTATATCTATATATCTCTATGCACACACACACATACCTAGAGAGAGATAGAGAGAAAGAATACAGAGGCCACATAGTCATACTCAGTATTTTAGTTATGTAATTTTTTTAAAGAAATACGTTAGTGAAAAATGCCAGGTGTCACCAGTTACAATTACTATCCATTATTAAACTAGAAAATTTATTTAGGTCTTAAGCACAGGTCTAATAATACTCTGTAAACTCCAGTGGATCCTTATTGCCTCTAGAAATAATGATAAACTCCTCTGGCTTTTAAAACGCCTTACAATCTGTCCCCAGCTTATTTTTCTAGCCTCATTATATATTGCTTCCTTTCCTGCACTCTCCAGTCTAGCCAAACTAGTTTTCTTGCTATTTCTCCCGCATAAAACTCTTACCTTCTATATCAGTGTCTTTGCACTGGTCATTCTCTATGCCTGGACTGATTTCCCTCCTCGCCTTCACGTTATAGAATTCCTTATTTCCTTCAAAATTCATTTCAAGCATTACCTTCTACATGAAGCCTTTCTTGATCATCCCCAACTATAAGTTCCCTTTCTTCCTAAACAAACTGCTATTTCTTGTGTATACACATATTTGTACAAGCTGTCTCCCTCAGTAGAATGTATGTTCCTGGAGAGCGTAGACCATTTCATTTTTTCTTTGTATCCTCAGCACCTAGCACAGAGTCTAGAAAATAATAAATACTTAGTAAATTATTGAAAATCGATTGGCATTTGATAATTGAGTGGTAGATAAAATAAGACAAGTAATTGTAAGCATGGTATATACTAGAGATGTCTATGCCAGTAGATGCTTAGGAGTTTGCAGTAAGAATTTCAAGTAAGTAAACATCTTCAACTTCCATTAAAGTCCTACTCAAATGCTTTATTTCATTTTAGTGTAAAAGTTTTTAAAGATTATTCTAGCATGGTACACATTCTGGCAGGCCCTCTCAAGCTGGAAAGGCCCTGAGTCCAGTCCTGGGATGGTCTCTACGCCTTTTGTCTGAGAGCCAGACTCATTCGGTTCACAGAGTTTGGTGGCCAGCAGGTTGGACACTCATTCTTTTTTCTTTTTTTTTTATCCATAACAACCCACAACAATAAAATCGTGGGTCCTAACAGTATTTTAAGCATTCTCAAATACTTATTTTTCTAGCCATTAATAAAAAAATAACCATATCTTAACAACCAAAACAAAGTGGAAATTTAAAGCAACTATCGGCATACTTTGAAAATTTGAACATGATTTACCTAAATTATCCCAATAATTACCTGTATTTTGTACCTTGTTTTCATTATTGACAAATAGCTAACTTGTATAGATAGGGAAGGCTGAAAAAATGTCTTCCCAAAATGGTCTATTTAAAGTGCGTTTGTGTGAGTCTGTGCACACATGTACAAGCATACCTGCATGTGTACATTTCGACAAGATCAAACGGACTAAGTCTTAGATCATTTACATTTCTGGTTTGATTAAAATATTATTAATTCAGATTAATAAGACTACATGTTCAAGAATAAAGCTGTTTTTGTAAGTGCTGGGCTTAGACTTCCTATCAGTGTAAAACTCCAATAGGTTTTCGATCCAAGACTTTCTTCAGTATCATTAACAGGTGTTTTATGTAAGCATTTCTTGGCATGAAAATTTTAATTCCTCTACTCAGCCCAACTCTTACACTTGAAACCTCTGCAACCTTGGACCTCAGATTCTTCATTATTAATTGAAGTGGTTGAATCAGATGATTTTGAAGGTTCCTTGTAGTCATTTTATATAATCACATTTACTAGTATAGCATACATAATATTTTCTAGCTCTTTTATATATGTATATTTGGATATCATTTATTAACATCTAACACATGTAAATAAAAGAGCTGGAAAGGACCTTCAGAGTCATCTTCAAACAATCTCATTTTTTTGATGAAAAAACTAAGATCAAAGGTTATAGAGATTGTAAGTATCCTAGCTGAGCACACTGGAGAGCTCAAAATTTTCATGCAATGCTAAGGATTGTTGAAGTAAAGCATTTGTTGATGATATTAAAGAAAGTCTTGAATTATATAAGATTTTAGGCTGATATTAAAGCTGTACCACAATCTAAGAATTATACATATAAAAGATATAATTTTCTTCTTGAAATATAGTCTTAACTGTCTGAGTATATTAATTTTTAGTTAAATCAGAAATTCTAATTTGTCCTTTATGTCTAATACATTTGAAATTTTAAACATTTAAAGTCAGTGAAGAAGACCAGGAATGATGAAGTGAAATCAGCCTTTTCCCCATGTGGACCAGCAAGCTAGCTTCTTTATCCTGCCCCAAATGGAAGTGATGTCTACTTGTATTCTACCAAAGAACATTTGAAAAAAAAAAATCCATGGACATAAACAGTCTCCCCATCAGCACTTCATTCTAAAAATGGCGACAAAGACCTTCTACATAAATAGCAGCAGACAGTCCAGTTTGGTCACAGTAGGCCCCTTTGAGAAAGTTCCCAAGGTGAGTGGATTTATGGTGGCCAACATCACAGGATCTAAGAATTGCAAGAGACTTTAGAACCCATTTAGTCCAAACTGTACCTGACCAAGAAAGAATCCTCTCTCCAACAGATCTGACAACTGGTCATCCAACCTTTGCTTAAAGACCTCTAGTTAAGGGGCCCCACAGCTTGCTAGGGCAGCTTTTTCTACTTTTGGACTATACCGTTAGAAGTTTTTCCTGATATAAAGCCTAAATCTGCATCTTTGCAGCTTCTACCTTTTGTCCCCTAGTTCACTTTAGGGCCAAGCATAACAAGTCTAATATACTTCTTGAGGCTTGTAATAATGTCTGTAGTGCTAGTTGGGTTCTAGACATTGTCTTCTTCTCTGTTCTGAATTTAGCAGCAATGTAGGCCTTCCGGGGGTAAACTTGGATGAATGAAGTCCAAGGCCTGTTGGACCTACTATATACTGGGCCCGTAGGTATTCAGTAAAGACTTGTTAGTTAATTCATTGGGAGTGATTTAGGAAAATATGCTGAGACTTTAGAGTGTAATTAAATTTCTACAAATAAACCAAACCCTAAGTATCAGTCCTGTTTACCAATTAGAAAAGTGGATATGTGCCTCAAAATATTAAGAAACTATTAAAATCAGATTGTAAAAAACCATTAAGCGAAAATATAAATTATGACATAGCACTCTAGAAGTCATTCAGTTTTTTTCACTTCTAAACCTTTTCACTTTTCTACCTTGAAGACAAATAACTTTATTAAATGTGTTTTTCATATAACTGATTATATCTCTGTCTAGTATACAAAAGGCTCGATGGGACAGTTGAATGCTGTAGCAACAACAGCCTCACAGATGTCTGCTTTTCCTACAGTAATAATGTGGACACTCATTTGGTAAGTAACTCTTTTAGTGGACTGATAAATATCTATCAAAAACAGAATGAGGAAAAATACAACCTGAGCCAAGTATTAGAAAAGGCCTAAAATAATGACTGTAACAACGGAAAAACTAATGAAAGGTATAATTGCTTATATATATATATATATATATATATATATACACACACACACACACACACACACACACACACACACACACATATATATATATATACACATATACATATATACATATTATATATAATGTATATATTGCCTTCAGAAAAATAATATCCTAATGCCTTATTAAAGGAGGCAGGTGTACCAACTCCTAGAAAATTTGTCATTGGAACTCAAACTTTGGCCAGACCCAGAAAGCTAAAAAAGGATGCAAGTTCAAGTATGATGATAGAGTATCCAAGGACCAGCCTGCTTAAATTTAAAGAGGTTCCTCACTAGAAGGCTGTCTGACTACCAGTAATGATTTTTGTTTTTTGGCCACAACATCTTATGAAACCATCTGCTGAGGAGGGGTTGTGATCTGCATTGATGGAGGAAATATCCACCCAGGTGAAATCATGGATCTTTGGGAGTGTTTGAAGGATAAAAATGAATACAGGGAATTAAAATAGAATTTTTATTACTATTACTTCCATTTTTGTCATCTAATATTTAGTCAGAAATCCAACACTCTTTCCATTATACCATATTTTAACAACAAATCCCAACATTTTCACATTTGACTTTTTTTTTGTGTGTCAGAGACAAAATGAATCTTCAAAAGCATCAAAATCACAGAAAATTAGAGCAGTAAGGGACCTCGGAAGTCATCTAATCCATCTCCTATTTGAAATCTGAATCCCTTTGAAATACTGAAATAGTTTGGCTGGGCAGTTTCAGCAGGTGAAAGTGTTCTATTAGGGGAGCTCACAAACCTCAACATGCAAAGGTTCAAATCAGTGTTAAAATTTGGCAAAGTAGTTTAGACTCACTAACCTCATTATATTCATTTAACTTCTGTTGTTTAGAAGCAGTTTTTTTTTCTTAAAATCACTATTGATGACTTAAAGTCCTTATTCATTGCTTTTAAGCAGATTTTAATTTTGAGGTTCAGCGCATCTGAAGCCTCATCTGAGGCTTTAATGTTAACAGATCCCAGTGCCTCAGAGCAGAGGTGTCTTGAGGCAACACTCTCAAGTGGGCTGGAACCAGATTAAAATGTGATTATTTGACAAAATAAATTTAAAATACAGCAAAACATAATAATGTTAATATATGATTTTCTAAGTTAATATATAGCCCAGATGGGTTCATATGTACAGTTTAATGACCCATTTCTATTTGAGTTTGATACCACTGCCTTAGAAGACCTGAATAAATAAGCCAACCAGGTCTAAAACTAGGGTATGGTCCTGGGGACTCTGGATAACTAGTGTACCAAAAGACAGCAGACTGACTGATGGTAGTCAGAAATTAGCAAGTTCTTCCAGTTCCCTGGCCCCATGTTTGTAAAAATATATTCCTGCGTAAAATGTAATATGCAGTATAAGATAAGATTAGAAAGGTAAGGAATGACAAGGGTCCAAGCTTCCATCACCTCCATTGATGCAAAATACAGCATGATTTAGTACCTACTCTTTTTTTTTTGTTTGTTTTTTGTTTTTTAGTACCTACTCTTTCTGAATTGTTGTGGCTGAAAACTTTGATCACCTTCTGGTGATAAATCTCAGAACTTAACTAAGCCAGTACTCATTTGACAGACATGGTGTTCTCTGCTAAATCCACAATCAAAGTCTTTCCAACTTGGTAAGGCTTCACTTGTGCTTCCTGGCACATCCCCTTTGTTTACCCAAGGTTACCATCATACCATAATAAGGCATCAGATGAGGATTTTAGTGGAAAAAAAGAACTTTCTTTTCTTTTTTTTAGGGATTTAGTTTCCTGCATTTCCATAATCTCTTTCTTACCTCTCAGTGTCATTGATTCAGTAGCAATTAGAGGAAGACATACCTGCATTAAGTACTCCTTTATTTTACTGGAATAATTTCTACTAAGGCCAAACTTCTTGCCCTCTCAAGTCAGAACTTCAGAGCTGCAACCCCTTTGTTTAATTTCCTCATTTGACAGATAGGTGAACTGATACCAAGAGGGAAAATGTACTTGCTCGTTGTGGTGCTGTCTTAAATAAGGAGCGTCCTCATAATTAGATGAATGATGGTAGCATTCTATTTATATGAAATGTTTCTCTTATAGCATCTGAAGCCTTTAGGCTTCAGTTAGGGTGTAAAAGGTGTTATTAAATGTGTAAATATCACCACCAAAACAAGGTGAATTGCTCAGATATGAAAAATGAAAGATAGCTTAAGTGATACAATAATATCTTCAATGTACTAAAGAACCTGAAGAAGACTTCCCATGTGTGGGGTAGTACCTCTATGAAAGACACAGAATAAAAAAACCTGAAAAAGTACCCAGATCTATGAAATCACAATTCTTTAAAAGCAGGAATTCTTAACCTGGAAGTCCACAGGCCCGCAAGGAGTCAATAGAGAGGTATCAGGTGGTCTGTGAACTTGGATGGGAACAAAAAATTACATCTTTATTTTCATTAACCTTTTATTGAAATGTATTCCTTCAATTGTGAATTTTTTAAAGTTATTCTAAGAAAAGGGTCCGTGGCTTTACCAGAATACAAAGGGGTCCATGGCTCAAAAAAAACTTAAAAGAATCAAAATAAGAGATGTGCTGTATCATCTTGTATGAGAGAATTTAACTTGCTACATTTTTCCTGAAAATAAATCACTTTTGTTTTTATAAGGAGACATAATTGGCATGGTTATGACTCATACCTATGATCTAATGTGTTTGATTTTATGACTAATTAAAAATGTATTTCTAGTATGCTTGTCTGCCAGCCCGGAAAACAATTGAAGCTAATCAAGTGTGTAGAAGTAATGCAGATTGTCAAAAGGACTTTATTTCAAGTTTATGTGTAATACCGTCTTTGGAAAATCAAACTCGATTAATTAGAGTGAAACACTCACCTCAGATTGATATGCTGTTTGTAGGACATCCGCTGCACCTTCAGTACACAGGTTAGTAATTCTGTTAGGATCTTGGAGAATACCTGAAATACCAAATACACTTGGAAAATTTTTTGTACTGATTCTGTTCTAAAGTAAACAGTTTTGTGTTTTGTTTTTTTTTCCCCCAGAGGCTGCTCTGAGAATGTGCTCAAAGCAAGCCAAATTAAATCTAGGTGAGCAAACCAGAAGTGTTCTTAGAATGCTTGCCTGGCCATTCTTCTCTGAATCCCTGAATGATATATAATAGTGAAGAGGGGCGTAAGATCTTTCTTTTCCCACCAGCTGTAGCTCTCCTATATGTCCACTTCAAATATTGAGTCTTTTGTGTTAGGTGTCAGTGTGGGATAGCCACCAGCTCATCTAGCTCCCCCAGTACTTCTGAGAGCCACTTAAGGAACTAGTACGTGGACCAGGGTGACACTGTCAGTAGACAAAAGTCAAACGGTCCCTATTCATGGAGCTTGCATTCTATTGGGGGAGACAACATGTCTCTTATTGTAAGATATGAAACAATATGTCTCAGAAGAAATTTATACTAAATTAATACTAGGGAATTTTGGAAGGGAAGCACTAGCTGCAGTGCTTTCAGGATAGGCCTTATAGAGTTTGAGCTCAACTTTAAAGGGGATTTTAAGAGGCAGAGGTGTGGAAGGATTGCATTACTAGCATAGAGGAGAGATTTTGCAAAGTCGTGAAGATAGAAGCTAGGGCATCCTCTACTGAGGAAGGAAAACTTCTAAGAAAGAAATTCTGAAGACACAAAGGAAAACCATTCTGAGGTGGAGGAAAAGGGAGAGCTGTACAAAGAGACCCCTGTGTATATACAGGGAACTCGGCAAACAATTTGGATTTAAAGATGTAAATTTAGACTTGTCTCCTTTTTCTTACTTCTCACACATAGCAGCACATAGGATCATAGCTGTAGAACTAGAAGGATCTTTGACGTAGCCTAGTCCAACACCATATTTTATAGATGACGAAAATGAGACTCAAAGAGTTAAGTGACTTATTCAAGGTCACATTAGAAGTGACAGAGCCAGGATTTGAATCAGGGTCTTTTGATTCTGAATCTATTTCTTTTTCCACTATTTCTAAGAAAATTCTTTGGTAACTTCCAGCTTTAAATACCCTTAGAAAAGCCCAAAGGCAGACCTACTTTTTCTTGCATCCATCCCTCTAATGTGTCATGATCAGAGCTGTGGTTTGTTTATTTAATAAGTATGTTCTATCAGTGTCATTTGTCCTTACCTCACAGTAGTTTGTGGAATAAAAGTCTCTCCCTATCCAGATCAACCCCTCCCTTGAGCCATAGAAAAATCAGCAAAGAAACCAGTTATAATGACTCCATTTGTATGTAATGTTCTGACTTGGTAGTCTCCTGTCTGTCTGCTGTGGGGAAAGTGACATTTTTCATTTTCTCTTCTCTGTTATTGGTTTTCTAATTACTTAGTCCTGCTTTTTGATAGTGATCTTTTTATTTAGGTTATTGTAATCTTATATAGTGTTCTTTTGATTCTGCTTTTTTTCACTCTGTAGCATTTTCTCTATTATTTTTCCATATTTCTTTGAATTCCTCATATTCATCATTTTACTACACAATAATATTCACTAACGTTCAGATACCGTAGTTTTGAGTAGTTTGGTTTATTTTTTTAGCCTTTCCCCAAAGATCATCTACCTTGTTTCCAGTTCTTTAGAACCAAAAAGAGTGGCATATGTCAGACTTTTGGCTCTGTCTTTGACATCCTTGAGGAAGCCCCAGTGGCACTAGTTGGATCAGAAATTATAGATGGTTTCAGAGCTTTGTTTTAAGAAGATTAATTTAGTAGTAGGGTTCTTAACTCATTTCAGTCTGCATTCCAACCCCACCACTCAATAAAAATTCTCTCCAAGATTGCCAGTGATTTCTTAACTGCTGAATCCAGTGTATCTTCTTCTAAGACTTCATTCTACTCAGCTTCTCTGCAGCTTTTGGACATTCTTCTCCTCTTACGCATACTCTCCTCCCTTATATTCTGTGATACTGCCTTTTCTTGATAATATTCCTTGATAACTACAACTTCTCAGTCTCCTTTGCTGGCTCATCCTATCCATTAAGCATGGGGTACCTCATGACTCCTTCCTAAGCTCATTTCTCGTGGCTTTCTACCTTTTTGGTAATCTCACCAGCTCTCATCAGCTGAATTACTAGTTCTATGCAGATGATTCCCAAATCTCTATGCCTAACCCTGATCTCTCTTCTGAACCCCACTTCTGTATCACCAACTGTTGTTGGATATGTCTCTTTGGAAGCATCTTAAACTGAGCATGTCCAAAATGGAACTCAAAATGATCCAGAGCTAGAGGGGTAGCTAACGAAATGAGACAGTATCCAAAAAGATCATAGTAGGCTTAGAACATTGGATGAATCAAATACATGTAATTCAATAGGGATCTTACTGAATCTTATATTTGGGTCAAAAAAATCAACTTCATAAAGTATAAATCGGGGAGGCATTTTTTGATAGAAGTTTGAATAGTATCTGGTGGTTTCAGTGAGCAAGAAGTTCATGATGAGTCAGTCAGCATTGCAATGTGACAGCCAAGAAAGCTAATAAAGTTTGGGGCTGTATTAAGAGAGTTACAGCTCCCAGAAAAGGTGATAATCGCTCCATACTCTGTCCACGTCAGACTTCATCTGGAGTACCGTTTTCAGTTTGGGACACCACAGTTTAAGAAAGATATTACTTAGCTAAAATGTTCAGAGGAGGCCAAGCAGGATGGTATTGGGTCTGAGTTCATAAAATGAGTATTAGTTGAAGGAACTAGGGAGATTTAGCCTGAAGAAGATATGACATTGATGAGGTATGATAGCTATCTTCAAGCATTTGGAGGGTTGTTATATGAAAGAATGATTACACTTATTCTGTTTGACTCCAGTGGGAGAATCAGGAATAATACATGGAAGTTGCAAAGGTACAAAGGTTTGAGGAAAAACATTTCCTAACAATTCAAGTTGCCTTGAAGTGGAAGGACTTCTTTATTAGCAGGTTCCCTGTCTTTGGAAGCCTTTTTTTTTTTAAATTTATTTATTTTGATTTATCAACAATCACTTCCATGAGCTTTTGAGTTTTAAATTTTCTCCCCCTCCCTCCCCAAGACAGCTTACAATGTGATATAGGCTATACATATACATTCCTGTTAAAGATATTTTTACATTGGTGATGTTGTAAGGAAGAATTAAAACCAATAGGAGGAACCATCAGAAAGAGGAAACAAAACAAAATAGAAGGAAAAAAAATAGCAAATAGTATGCTTTGATCTGCATTCAAACTCCACAGTTCGTTCTTTGCATGTGGATAGCATTTTCTATCATGAGACCTTTGGAGATGTCTTAGATCCTTGCATTGCTAAGAAGGGCTAAGTCTATTAATGTTAGTCATTGCATAGCATGACTGTTACTATGTACAATGTTCTCCTGGTTCTGCTCACTTCACTCAGCATCAGTCCATACAAGCCTTTCCAGGTTTTTCTGAAGTCTGCCTGCTCACCATTTCTTATAGCACGATAGTATTCCATGACATTCATACACCCCAACTTGTTCAACCATTCCCCAATTGATGGACATTTCCTCAATTTCCAATTCTTTGCCACCACAGAAAGAGCTGCTATAAATATTTTTGTACATGTGGGTCCTTTTTCCATTTGTATGATCTCTTTGAAATACAGCCCTAGAAGTGCTATTGCTGGGTCAAAGGCTTTGGAAGTCTTAAAACAAAGGTTGGATGACCCAGATTGTTTCAGGGAGAATTCCTTTTCAAATGTAAGTTGGACTAGATGGTCACTGAAGCCTGTTCCAACTCTGACATTTAATTTTGTGATTCATTATATTTCCTTGAAAGCCATCCTTCCTCCAATTTTCTCTATTTCATAGTGGTCTCCATGGTAGGGCTCATGACTTGACACCTTGGAATGTAAGGAGAGGGGTCTCATCCCACTCTTCTTAAGATGAGCAATCATTGGACTTGTCTCTAACACAACCAACTCCTTCATCAACTATTCAGGCTCCAACTCCTCACCCCAATGTTGTGCATTGGCCCTTTAGGGCAAGTATAACCTATTACTCAGGAAGCCACAGCCGCAGCTGTGTGACATTGGAAATTGAAAAAATTCCACATGCACATACTCCAAAACATCTGCCCCCTGGATTACCTCATGACTGTCTTAAATAAGGCCCTCTGGGCAAAGACCAGTGAGGAAGAAAGAGTCCTGCCTCTCCTTCCTTCTCATTTCTTCTGTGGAATAAAGTGAGTCACTAAGGATGAGCCAAACCCAGACCCATTGTAATCTACATTATCCATTTCATGACATTATCTTTATTCCAAACCCGCCCCTTGATCAAATTTTCCTATTACTCTTCAGGGCACTACTGTTTTTCCTTTCCTCAGGTTCACAACTTGAGTGTCATTTTAACTTCTCACTCTCCCTTTCCCCAGAGAGTCAATCACTTGGCAAATTTGTCATTTGTATAACATCTTGTGTATATATATCTCCTTCTCTCTACTCATACACCACCCATTGCCTTACACCTGGACTATACTGTAGCCTTTTTTTAAAGAAAATTGTATTTATGTCATTAAATATTTTCCAATTACATGTAGAAAAATTTTTTACATTTATTTTTAAAAATTGAGTTCCAAATTCTCTCTCTCTCCCTTCCTTGAAAAGACAAGCAATTTGACATCAGTTATATGTGTGAAGTCATGCAAAACATTTCCATATTGGCCATGTTACAAAAGAAAACAGACAAAAAAAAACACACAAAAAAAAAGTAAAGTAAAAAAGTATGCTTCAATCTGCATTCAGAATTCATCAGTTCTTTCTCTGAAAATGAATAACATTTTTCATCATGAGTCCTTTGGAATTGTCTTGGATCATTGACTTGATCAGAGTAGCTGAGTCTTTCATAGTTGATCATCTTCACAATATTGCTGTTACTATGTACGTGTTCTCCTGGTTCTATGCTATAACCTTCTAATGGATCTCCCTACTTACATTCTCTCCCCCTCTCTAATCCTCCTTTCACGTAGCACCCAAATAAATACTTCTAAGACACCTGTCTGACCATGTCAGTTCCCTGCTCAAAATCTTCAGTGGCTATTTATTGTATCTAGGATCAAATACAAACTCCTCAGCCTAGCATTTAAAGGCCTTCACAGGCTGGTTCCTGCTTTTATAGACATTTCATATTATTCCCCTTCACTCACTCCATGTTGTTATTCTAGACCAACTATCAACATGTCATCTACCATCTCTGTTCCCACACTCTGGAAATGTATTTCCTTCTCATCATTTCCTCTTAGAATTCCTACATTTCTTCAAGCTTAACTCTTTAATCAACTTAACTGATGCTTTCTACTCAATGGGGCAGCTAGGTGCCACCGTGGGTAGAGTGCCAGGCCTGAAGTCAGGAAGACTCATCTTCCAGAGTTCAAACCTGGCCTCAGACACTAGCTGTGTGACCCTGAGCAAGTCACCTAACCCCATTTGCCTCAATTTCTTCATCTGTAAAATGAGCTGGAGAAGGAAATAGCAAAGCATTCCAGTATCTTTACCAAGAAAACCCCAAATGGGATCATAAAGAATTGGACATGACTGAAACAACTGAATATCTACCCAAAGCCCATCTCCCTCCTGAAATTACTTTGTCTACATAAGTGTTTTATCTCCCTCCCAGTATAATATAAACTCTTTGAAGGCAGAGATTTTTAGTTTTGTCTTTGTGTCTCTGGCACCTAACACAAGACCTTGACCATGCTTAAAAAATATTTGCTGAATTGGGTTACATTTTTTTAAAGATGTATACAGAAAATGGAAGCCAGGGCAGGTAAGGGAGTATGAATATATAAGAATAGCATGGTCCTTTAAAAATAGTATTGAGAGCTAAGTCTCAGAATGATCTGGGCCTGTTGTGGAAAGCTAAAGACAAGATGTGGCCGTTGTAAAGGGGATAACACTCATTTTTGGTGTCTGGTTTCTGGTATATTTTTTTTTTTAACACATTCAGGATACACTCAGCTTTACCCCATTTCTCACCTTAAATAGATAGGAGTGTATGTTTGGAATTACACTCTGTGTTCTATTACTATATATTAACCCAAAGCAGCACCCCAAGAAACAGTGGGATTCTTTCCTTTTTTTCTATTTCTCTTGAAGCACCTAACCTTCCTAGGTAAATTTGAGGATGAACTTCCTTTGGTATTATATTTTTGCCCAATCTCTGATTGGGAGGTTGAAGAAGCCTAATCAACTTTGGATAAATGCATATATCATTAAATATATGCTGTTTGTTGACTCATTAATAATATTTGTAATCACCACTTTTTTTTTTTTTTAGTGAGCCTCAGCAGTTTCATCCCACGGTTCAACTTTCTAAGCATTGATCTACCTGTGGTAATAGAGACATTTTTCAAGTATCCTTTCAAGTGCATAAGTAACTTTATACAAAAGGTTTGTATGAAAAGTGTGTTGCTTAGGGTCTGAACACAGAGTAATTAGGCAGCAGGGCATAGGTCCAATAACCCTCTGAATTTGAGTCCCAATTGTATCACTTACAACCTGTGTCATAAGGCAAGTCACATAACTTTTATGAACCTGTTTTCTTCTATGTAAAGTGGGCCGAGTAATACTGGCCTTTCTCACAAGGATCAACTGAGATCATGTGTGTTTAAATGCTACATAAATATAAGTTTTTATCCATAAAATAGATGAAGACCTGACAGGAATCTCTATGCCGAAAGAAGTCATTTTAAAACTGGATAGGCATTAAAAGTGTGCTTGAATAGAAGACAGGGAACAAGATTTCTAGGGAGAAAAATAAAAGATAAAATATTCTGGGGAATATATAGAAGCCACATTAGAGTCGGATGGGTGAATCTGAAACCTTCCTATTTATTTGGCTTACAGCTGGTTATCGCAGACGGGTAAAGCATCTGAGTTGTTAATGAAGGCAGAGGTATGCTTTGTGCCCCCATTTGGGCCAGTTCATTTGGTTGCCTTTTTATCATGGCTGCAGACTATTTGCAAACACAGTTAGCTATTTGTCTAATCTGTGCCATTAAGGGGGAGCATGCGGCTAAAGAAGAGCTGTAGAGAAAAATAAGTGGAATAGCATCGATCTGTTGTCACTGCACTCAGTCCAATCACATGGCATATCAATAGTGTCTTCTTTATATGTGAAAGACTGGGGTGGGGGGAGGAGGGAACAGAAATGAATGCGATAACCAGGTTTCAATAAACTAGATGGTTAAGTAGAACATATATTTTGAACACATTTGTTTGTATTGGTTTTCTACTTTCCTGTGTTTCTTACTTTAAAGGTTTAACAGAAAAAGAAAAGGAAAAAGGCTATATAAGTAGTTAATTCAAAAGATACCAAAAAGACTATGCCATATATCCTGTAATCTTTATTTGTATGGCTGCTATTGTCTTAGGAGAGAATTATCCCTCTACACCCTGCCTCTAAGAAGTTACGTTGACTAATGTTCAAGAAACAAAAACTTTCATTTGTCCCATCATATAACCTACACAAGGTCAAAAAGTAATTATTTTCCACTTCTTCTCCCTCCCCGACTATTTTCCTTTTTGTATCATTATAGTCAGAATTATACAGGCTGATGCTAAAGGAAGATGTAAGTTGTCTTCTTTCATTAGCTATGTCTTTAAGCTAATTGGGCCTAAAAATATGTTCATTTGATTGTCAAAAAGGCATAGCCTCTTCTGTATTGCAAAAGCTTAGGAAAAGAGTGATTTCACTTTTAAATGGGAAAGACCACTGTAGTCTTACATGTCAGTGTGTTGAAATTTTTCTCTCAATTGTTCAAGTATGGTTTTCAATGGTATACACATTGTTCATCCCTTTACTGTTTATTCTGCTTAACTACATATAATCAGATACCTGATTTCACTCTCAGGAGCACTGGCTGTCATCAATGCTGTACCCTGCTTTGCTTTAGATGGACAGTGGATGTTAAACTCTTTTCTTGAAGCTACCCTTAGTTCACTGATCATAGACAAGCAAAATAGAGATTTGCTAGGATTTTTAATCTTGCTTGCTGGTAGTACACTTTTGGCTGCCAATGTGGCCCTGGGACTCTGGATGGTGACAGCCCGATAATACATATATATATGTATGTATGTATCTGGAGTCATTTGACAAAATCTGTGAGTTGTTACAATGTGCCAAAAAAAAAAACCGTAACATTTGTTGCTGATTAAAAAAAACTTTGCTTGGTTTGAAATATAAATAACTTCCTTAAAACTCTCTTAATCAGCACCATTTAATGAGATCCTACTAAATCTAAAGGTCTGTACTAGGTATTCTTCACAATACCTTTTGTTACCCCACTGATAAAAGAAATAAGAAAGACCTGATCTCTGACCTCAAAGGATTTCAGTCTGTTTGTGACAACTTTTGTACATTAATTTGGACTTTATAAGTTCATCTGTAAAAAAAAAAATATTTGTCATCATATCTAAGCGGTATGTTACCTTGGGATAAGGGAATGAATAGAGGTGAAGAGGTGAACTTATATTAGGTTTTGAAGGAAGCAAGAGATATTCTGTGGCCACACTGAAAGGGTAAGAATTTCCTAGGCTGGCCCGTCACAACTGAATCAAAACATCTTTGGTCTGCAATGTTTTTAATTTAGTGCTAGATTATTTGTCACAGGAGGAAACTTGGGTAATAGAGAAAGGTCTAGCCTCTGAGTCAAGAAGACTTGGGTGCGAATCCTGAATCTACCATATAACTGGCTTTGTGACCCTAGACAAGATCTACGCAGTATGCTAAGACTATAAGTTACAGAATTGTTACTGATTAACATTAGTACAGGGAGTTTTCCTCAACATAAATTCCCTACATCTACAGATCCAGACCAAAAATTATGTTTCTTTAAAGCAGCTTTGATTAAACATTCTCTTGACAAAATTTTGTTTACATAAATATGGTGTTAAATTTCCCTGAATTGTTCAGGGACGTGTGTGTGTGTGTGTGTATGTGTGTGAGTGTGTGTGTGTGTGTGTGTGTGTGTGTGTGTAAATTAATGACATAAAAAGAAATAAAAATCTAGACATTATTTTTCAAGCCCTGTGTCTCCAAATATGCTTGGAGACTAAAAAAAGTAGATGCTGAGACCTACCACAACATGAGGTTTGTTTTTTAACACTTTGTAACAACAGTTAATTATTAAATAAGATATTACCTTATCTTTAAAAAGCAGCCTTAATGGTGAGTTTAGTTGTGAGCTTCAAGCAAAAATCTTTGTCTTGTATAACATTCCATCAGTCTACCTTGATAGTGTTTTTAAACCTACAAATCACAGTATAGGTATAGGTATTGGTTTATGGGTACCATGTTGTTTCAGGGCTCTTACTCTCCTGTGCTTGGCAAGTTGGACTGGAGGCTGTCTTTCCTCTAGAATAATGGCATTTGTGGCTGTTTCAATTAGTCCTAGCCCTGATGTCAGAGTTATACAATAGGAGCTACTTTTCAGGGGAGGCAGCTAAGTGAGAAGGTAGAAATACAGGAATGGGATCCCATTCCAGCCCAAACAGATCCTTGAGTTTGATGTCAAAGAAAAATCAAAGGCTAGATGAGATTGGGTCTTATGACCTTATTATGGCTAAATATCAGTATAGCTCAGCTGAGCCATTCTGGAAATAAGTGGTCTCACAGCTACTAGGCCTTAGGAGAGGATTATCTATTCTTCCAGGAAGAGGGAAGGTTGATTAGCCACTTGGGAAGGGTTCTTTGAATCCACTCCTCCCCTAGATACTAGCAGTGTGACCATTTGTCACAATACATGTATAGAAAGAATCTCCCTCAGTATTCTGTTCCTGAATAATTACAAAATAAAAGTAATCCAAATAATTGCAAAATTCCTGAGGAAAAGGGTTCTAATTGTTCAAGACAACTTGCTATTTACAGTTTCTCTTATCTCTTGAGTCCTTTCTTTGGCCTGTTCAGCTTATGTGAAGCCCTTGACAACTGCAGGCTCTTCTCTTAGTTCCTAATTCTCCCCTTGAACATAGTTTCCTCCCTATTTTGGCTGCCCTTCTTATCCTTCATTGAGTCACAATCTGTCCTGTGTCTCATGACATCTTTTCTTCCTTCCCTTTGGATTTCATATACCTCTGATATTTGGAGAGGTAGCTAAGGAAGGGATGGACTCCATTATTGGACCAATTTTTTTGATCTATCACAATCATGACAAACTAGGGTTTCTGATGTCCTTTGTTTACGGTGATTTTTGAGCTTAGAGTCATTTCTCAGAACATGGTAAAACCATTTCCACTTTAGATTTACAGCTTTCTAGTTTCTTTTTTGGGATCTCCGGGATGGACTCTGGCTCAAAATTACCCAACCTGACTTAGAGTATACAGAACTGGACAACCACCTGGAGAATCTGAGAATGGCCTTTTTAGCAGAGGAAGGTAAACATTTTTGCCTGGAAGCAACTAAGGAATGCTTTTAAGGAGGTTAATGCAAATTCAGAATCAAGCTTGTAAGTGTTATGTGAACAATGGTCAGCCTCTTGGGATCCTCATAGAGTCCATAGGTATAGGAGGCTTAAGCTAAAGTGGGTATTATATGTAAGTGCAATCTTTTATGGAGTCCTAGAAGTCTATCTTTTAATGAAACAACCACACTGGTTCTATTATTTCAACAGGGAATAATTATGAAAAGTTTTCCAAGACCTCCAAGACACCATAAAATGCAAGGAAAAGAACTGTGTGTCAAAGGACCCTGGATAAGCTAGAGGACTAGAGAAATAAGTTTTTTCTATATCAGATAAATGCAAAAATGATGACTCCTCACAGTTATTGAGAATGAAATCATAGAAGACAATTATGCGCAGTCTCAGAAAAACATCCCTTGATGCCACTTTGAGAAATAGAAAACTAGAAAGAGATCATTGCCTTGGCTATAGTATGGAATTTGTTTTATTAGATGAGTTCACTAGCAAATTGTGTAAAGGGTGGTATTAGATAGAAATGTGTGTAAGATGATCACAATTAAAGAGGGATTTATGGAGTCGGAAAACATACTTCTGTGTTTAAAATGGCAAAATGTACCATTGAACAGTCACTGTGCAAAAGTTGTATAAGTTGTAGTTTTCATATCGCTTCTCTTTCATGTGGGATATCCATTTTTTTAATTGCTTAGCGTGATTAGAAAATTGGATTCTTTTAGGGATGAAGAAAATTGTCTTTGTGCTGCCATTTAATTTAAGCAGGGAAACCTTATTTTCCAACTCTGTAGTGTTCTAACTATGGTGCCATATTTATATTTTTCTTTTTTTCCTTAGAGATGTTATATAAAGAATTTGTTTTCTGTAAAACATCTCTGTAAAGGAATTTGTAAAACATACAGCATTTTACTTTTCTGGTCATATTTCTATAGAAATCATTACCTTATTCCAACCTGAAATATGTGAATATATTTCTTCTCAACTTGTTGGGCTCAATCACAATCATCAGATTGCATGTATTAAATGTCCACATGTAAGTGATGCATAAGTATTTTTTTCCTAAAAAACTCTTTGACTATACTATATTAGATATACAGTGAATCCTTTTTTGGGGGGCATGGGGGGTGGAAGATACGGCCAGGCATGGTGGCGCATGCCTGTATTCCCTACTGCTGGGTGAGGCAATTCTGAGCTGTATCAGGGCCAAAGACAATCAGGTGTCTGCACTAAATACAGTACCAACATGGTTAGCCCCTGGGAGAGGGGGACTGGTAGGCTGCCTAAGCAGGGTCTAACCGGCTCTGGTCAGAAATAGAGCAGGTCAAAGTTTCCATACTGATCAGTAGTGAGATTAACCCATCAGTGGCTGCTGAACTTCCAGCCTAGGCAAAATAAGAGGACCCAGGCTCGCCTCCTTCCCCAAAAAAAAGTTACGCTTCAACTTGAAGACAACTTAATTGCTGGCAACTGTTGTTAATAAATAACATCGTGGAACCATATTTTGTACTTTATACTGACTTGATTCCATTTCTTTCTGATCATATATATAAAATAATTCTCCTCTGATGATTGAATAATATCTTAATTGTCTATAATCTTTTCATATTTTTGTCTAAAATGAAACCACTCCTACTGAAAACAATCACTGGTTCTCTGTTAATTTCAGACATTTTGGTTATTGGTGCAAACTCTGAAGCCTGTTCTAGATTCTCTTCCTTTGCAGTAACTACTTTTATGCCTATGGTTATGTATTTATAACCTTTGGATATAGCTGAGTGCTTTATTTGCACATAACAAAATAAAAATAATTTTTAAAAAAATTTTAATTTAATTAGTTTTTTAATTTTTTCAGTTTTTAGAGGTTCAGAGGAAAGAGATTTTAGCTATTAGTTGTATATTGTATCAAGTTCTTAAACCTCCATATCTAATATTTCTTTCAAAAACTTTTCCACTCAAGCTCTGGCTGTATTTCATAAAGCCGAGTTAGCTGCAGTTATCAAAACAAGTTAGGAACAGCTGTCATTTTACTTTGTGCAAATGGGACCACTGGCTAGGAGAGTTTTCATGCCTGAATTGTTTTACCTTGTAATAACAGATTCTGTTCTCTCTGCTATAGATAAACCCTTCTATATTCCTGAGCCCTTTTCAAGCTTGAGTTCTATGTTTATGATGAACAGTAGAAGGAATAGGACTTCTCTAGTATACGAAAGTTAGGAAGGAAAATCAAAATGTAATTTATAGTACTCAGGTTTATAGTCCATCTTGCTTGGGTTAAGTAGGAAGTGTTTTATTCCTGGACTACTGGTCTGCTGCTGAATTGAATAAATTCATCATTTCCAAAGAATGGGGAAAATTAAATAGGCTATATGGTTACATTTTATTTAAGAGACAATAAACCTATTTTAATCTATGTATGTAAAATGTTTATTTTGCTTCTGAGGCTTCACTGATTTGAATGATCCATTGTATATTTTATCAGAGCATGGCAAATGAATTCAATGAAAGGAAAACCTCTCTTTCTGACCTTATTAATTGTACAATAGGTTGTACTTCTTAGGGTGGAGATAGAGAAAAATGGATCCAGGAAGCTGCAATTCTAATTACCCAGGTTCACCATTGTGTGATTTACTTTAGTATTAAAGGGGGAAAACGCCTTTATTTCATGACTCTGAGTTTCAGGAGATGATGAATTTCATCTTCTGCTGAGCTTATTTGGTTCAACAGAATAAATTGTGAAACATTTGCAAATATTACTTTGTCTTAGAAATAGTTTTTAGCTAACTACTTTACATGGAATAGGTAGACTGTTTTTCTTTAAAAAAAAAGTTACACTGATATTTCTTGCTTTTACATCACATTCATTGCCTTTAAAAAACAAAAACTTAGTTCAATTTCATTTTTGTTCCCATCACATTCATTTTCAAATATATACTTCCCTATCAGGCCTTCCCTTATATTTTAAAGCACCATAAACAACTTAATTGAATGGAAGAAGGAAATAGGCACTTATTAAGCACATACTGTGTGCTAGACATTGTGCTAATAAGCACTTTACAAATATTTAATTTAATCCTCACAACATCCCTGAGAGGTAGGTGCTATTATCCCCATTTTATGGTTGATGAAACTGATGAAGATAAAGGTTAAGTGACTTGCATAGGGTCACATAGGTAGTAAGTGTCTGAGGTCAGATTTGAATTCAGGTCTTTTTGACTCCAGGCCTGGTGCTGTATCCATTGTGCCACCTAGCTGCCTCATCACTGTAATCAATGAATACTTGATTTTGGTTTTTATTAAAATTCTCATTTGTATGTAGCCTGATTTATTTTAACTCCAGCATTTTTAAGGCTCTAAGTCAGCACTTGCCTATGTTACCCTTCTTTCAACAAACATTAATTTATTTGTTATTATTAATATATCATAATATTATTGTTATGTACACTAGGGATACAAGATAAAAAAAAATCCCTCCCACACAGAGCTTACATTGAAACAAGAAAAAATGAAATTGAACTCTGTAAATTTTTAGTTTTATGGGAATTCTCAAAAGAAGAGAGAGATTTTTGTATAACAAGTGAAAATACTAAAATTGTGAACAGCCATTGGAAGAAAAGGAACCAGGTTTCTTATCGGCAAATCAAAAAATACACACTATGGTTAAAAATTAACAAGTATCTTTGAAAAAAAAAGTCAAAAGGAATAAATGAAAGAAGTCAGTGATCAGTGTGCTGATGCAGCAGTTTCTAACATGTTAAAACTTCCTCAGGATGATTAACCATTGATGGGGAGAAGGGAAATGGCCCACAATAAAATGGCTAGAAAGGCTCTGCCTAGTACTTTAGATTTTGCATTTGAACAAGAATAGGCAAGCAAAGAAAAATCTCAACATAAGAATTTAGGTACCAGATATCCCTGTAATTAAAGTTTTACTTCCTTGTTAAAAGTTGTTCCCTTTAATCCACTGGTTTTTTTTTTTTTTTCAATCAGTCAACAAGCATTTGTTAAGAGCTTACTATGTGTAGGCACCGTGCTAAGTGCTTGGCAAGCAAAGAAAGGCAGAAACAGCTCCTGACTTTAAGATCATATATTCTAATGAGGGAGAGAACATGTTAAAAAAATAAATAAACTAGGTACGTACAATATAACACAGGATCAAAGAAGGTGAATCTGAGAGATCAGGGCACTAGCAGCTGAGGGGACAGGGAAAAGGCCTCTTGCAAAATGTGGGACTTGGGCTGAGTCTTGAAGGAATCTAGGGAAAAGAAAATTCCAAGGTGAAGTGGCCAGAGCATTCCAGGCATGGGGAATATCCACTGCAGAAGCACAAAGACAGGCAATGGGATCATTCTTTTTTTTTTTTTTTGACCTGTGCCTTATTCCCACTAGGAGTGTGCTCTTCAGAGCTAATTAAATCAATTCCTTTCTTTAAGGAATGTGTTAGTGAGTGATGGTGAATTAATTTGTTACTGAGTATTTGCATTTCTTCCTGTTTTCTCCCATTGCCATAACTTTTCTCATTTCCACAGCCCTTCCTTCCCATTCACACTGGTTCAATCTCTTCCATGCCAATCTTAGAAGCTCTTATTTTGTAAGGGGTATTTTGTATATGTTTAACCTAAATGTTAGGTCTAAGTATTAATATCTAACAAAAACAACAGTATGTTCACAGTTCATACTTAAGGAAATGAAAAATATTCTTTCTCATACTGTAATTTCATTTGGAAAATTTTCTTTAACAGATCTAACAATTCTTGTGTAAGAGAGAAAAATTCTAGTTTTGAGGTTTTTCTGTGCAATTAATTCATTTTTCACTCAGTATAGCACCAAGAAATACATGGATTCTTCCCATCATGCTTGGCAATGAAGTTTAAATCTTTTAACATATGTATGTTAACATTATTGTTGGCTCAGTAATAACTTTCCCCCTTAAAGAAACCTTAAATACTGTAACATGCATATGGAAGAATATAATATATGGTATATTAAAATATATAGGACACTTGAACAATTTTCTCTTCAGCCACATTTCATTGCAGTACACTAGACATCATTTCCAAAAATATTGGATGTTTTATCTTCAATTATATATGTGTATATATATATATATCTCACTAAATATGTATATAATTTCAGTGTTTTTAATTTAAAAATCTGCTTGTTGCTTATGCTTTGTAATTTTCATACCTTTCTCTTTGGATTGTCTGCCATTCATCTTAAATGTATAAAATCCATGACTGGATGTTTCTCCAAGTTTTAAGATAAGTGTGTGATCTTTCTCTTCATTTGTTTGGGTATACTAAATGAGTAATTCTGGAATGCCGAATTTCTGGATTAGCTGTCCCATACTTGTATTGTTTATTTGTAAGTATCGGAAAGTCTTGCTTTCTGACAATGTTAAAACTGAGAAATTTGGGTATATGTGTTTGAATTGTATTTGTTATGATTCACCTTTGTATTTTTTCTATTTATAATAAATTTTCAATCCCAAATGCATTTGGATTTTTATTTCCATTTAACATCTTAGAGACAAAGATTGCTTATTTTAAAATGTTTTAAACTCACCCAATTCTAATCCCCCCCCCACTCCCCGCAAGAGTTAGTGTGTTTATTTTATTGCGTATACTATTTATCACTACGAAGATTAGGAACCTTAGAGTATGAACTCCCTCAACGCCTTTCCCCAGCTTTTTCAAAACCTTCACAGCCTTGTCACTCTGGTTCTGTTTTCCTGGCCACAGATAAAAGAAGTATGCCTTATTCTTCAATAAGAAGGATGCCCTCTGACTAATAAGCCTTTGATGCCATAGCCTCCTACAGCCTCTGGTACCATGCTCTAATCAGTTCTTACTCATGTATCTTCGGTCCCCTCCCTACCAGCAACTTCCTTTCTGGCAACAGACATGCTTATATATCCTCAATCCTTAAAAAGCCTCCAATGGACAATTGTGTCTCATGCAGTTAATGTCCCACATTCCCTCCTGTCCTTCCCTTAACTGCTAAACTATTTAGAAAAAGGTTTCTACATCTGATGCCTCCTTTTCAATATTACCCACTGTTCAACCCTTTGCTATCTGCCTTCCGCCTACTACCAGCCCTCTACTGACACTGCTCTTTCCAAAGTCACCAATGACCTAATCACTAAATCAGGTAATAGTTTTCCAGTCCTCATTGTCCTTGACTTCTTTGTAACTTTTTTACACTGTTGATCACCCGCTCCTCCGGGATGATACTGTCTCTCTTCCTTTGGCTGCACAGACAACACCATCCTGGTCGTTTTACCTTGCTCACTGTTCCACCATTTTCTTATGTTTTTCCTGAGCCCTTAGTGAGGATGTTCCCCAAAGGCCCCTCTATTCTATGCCTTCTCTTGTCAGTCTCCCTCCCAATGGCTTCAACTGCCATTTCTGTGTAGATGATTCCCAGATCCAGATCCTTGACCTCTCTCCTCAACTCCAGTCCCACATCTCTAACTGCCTGCTGGCAATCTCTACCCAGATGTCCCAGAAGCTTCTGATAATTTCTTTTGGTGAGGCAATCAGGGTCAAGTGACTTGCCCAGGGTCACACAGCTATTAAGTGTCAAGCATTTGAGGCTGGATTTGAACTCAGATCCTCCTATCTCCAAAGCTGAAGCTCTATCCACTGTGCCATCTAGCTGCCCCTCAGAAGCTTCTTAAACTATGTCCAGAACAAAATTGATTTATCTTCTAAATCCATCCCTCCTCCCAATTTCCCTATTTCTGTTGAGGGCGCTGCCATTATTCTAGTTACACCTTTGTAAACTGGGATTTTTCCTTTACTCTTCATTCTTACTTCCTGTAGCCAAATAGTCATGGACTCTTGTCAGTTACACCTGATCCATTCAAGACATCTATTGTGTCTTTGCCTTTCTGTCTACTTAGCATAGCCACGCTGGTTTAGGCCCTCATCACTTCTAGCCTAGAGTCTTACAATTGGTCTCCGTGCATGTGGTCTCTACCCTCTTCAATCCATCTTCCACATTTCTATGCAAGTGAGGTTCCTAAAGCAAAGTTCTAATAGAGTCACTCCCTGCTCATGAAGCTTCAGTTGAACTCTCTTGACTCTACGTTAAAATAAACTCCTATTTGGGAGTGTGGCTTCAGCCTGTCTTTCCAGGTTGATTACCAATTACTCCTCACATTAAAGTTCCAACCAAAACTTGGTTTTCCATCTCCTATCTCCATAACTTTGCCCAGGCTGTTCCCCAAAGCTGGAATGTTCTCATTCCTCACCTCCACCTCTTGGAATAGATGGCTCCCTTTAAGGTTCAGGCCCCACCTTCGAGAGGCCTTTTCTGATTGCCCCATTTAGTGATGAATACCCCGCCTCACCATCACCAAAAAAGTACCTTATGGTATATATCCCCTGCATTTATTTTATCTGTAAGCATTTTATATACCCCCACCAGAACATAAGCTCCTTGAGGGCAAAAACTATCTCATTTTTCTATCTCTAACACTTAGCATAGTGCTGGCATATAGGTGGTGGTATAGTGAACAGGGCACAGCTCATTGAGTCAGGAAGACCCTAGTTCAAGTCCTGCCTCAGTCGCTTACTAGCTATGTGACCCTGGGCAAGTCATTCCTGTTTACCTGTTTCTTCATCTGTAAAATGAGGATACTAATAGCACCTACCTTATGGGGTTTTAAGGATAAAGTGAGAAAACATGTAAAGCACTTTGTAAGCCTTAAAGTGGTATATAAATGCTATCATTATAATTACTGATTGGTTAATTGTTAATCTCACTAATGAACTTATCACTATCTATTATAGTTCTCTGTGTTTGGGTTGCTTTATTCCCCTGGTAGACCACACTCATTGAAGCCAAGGGCCATGTACCTAAATTTATCTCCATCAGCCTCATACAGCCTACGTGCTTAATTATATCTGAGTTAAATTTTAAATTTGGTTGAAAGCACAAATTATTTATGGAGGGAACATTCTCTCTAGCTTGGTTACTGTTATATTCTTTCTTCACTACTCATGGGAGCTGATGAAGACCATTGTAAAATTGTTTTCCTTGAACTAAAAGAGATTGTGAAAGGAATGGGCCTGCAATGTGGACTGTGATGTGTTTGAACTAATCAAAGATGCTATTGCCATCATTTTTAGGTGGAATAAGTGAGGAACTGAAAGGTTAGGCTTATGCCCTGTCAGCTGGGTGTCAGCTTGTAAAACAATCTGTTCTAAGAATTTCTCGCTGAAATACTCCTTAAGTTATGGAAAAGTAGATACTCTTATAAATATTTTGTAGCTGATAGACAAAGAAAACCTGACTAAAGTAAATTTAAATATACTTTTCAACGTGCATTAAATATACTTTTAAAGTACAATGTTTCAAAAGCACAAACAAAAGTTCTTCCAATTTTCTATTACAGAAACTCTAAGTACTACGTAGGCAGACGTAATAAGGATATGGATAGATCATAAACAAACAATAAATATAAATTTGCCTTCCTTTATTAAATATCCCTATGCATATATACACAATGATCCATAAAAGACACATATTTGCACTGTGTGTGTATATTTATCTGATGAGACTGGAAGAAATTTCATTTTCTTATTGCCTACAGTCTTAAAATGGAATGTGCATACCATTATCCCAGATCACTTCACCCATTTTAGATGCCTCCAGCCAGAAAACTACTATTACTTGGATTATTATTTTAACTTCTTATAATTGTGTTCACTAAGCTCTAAATCTGTGATTCGAGGGAGAGCTGGATTTAGAGTTAGATGATATGGCTTCAAAGCCAACCTCTACCACTTACTACTTGTACAACCTTGGACAAGTCATTCCTTGTGCCTCAATTTCCTCATTGGCAAAATGAGGGACTTAAAATAGATGACCTCCACAGTCTAGATCTAAATCTATGATTCTATAATTGTAATGGAATTTGCCCTATATTTAGGAAAAGTATAAATAAATAGGGAAGGAGTTGGGTAAGTTTGGATTACTGTCTCTAACGAATCTATTTTCTGTTTACAAAATATCAAGCTATTATTCTAGACCTAATATTCATGATAGTTTTTCATTATTGTTAAAATTTAATAATGAGTAGTTGTCCTAGCACATTTTTCATAATGCTGCTCAGGAGGTAGCATGGCTCAGTAAGCTAAACAAATAAGACTTCAGTTCCCTATTCAGACATCTTGACTATTATGTTCAATTATGTTGTTGTTCAGTCATTTCAGTCACATCCAAATCTTTGTGACCCGCATTTGGTGTTTTCTTGGCCAAGATACTGGAGTGGTTTGCATTTCCTTCTCCAGCTTATTTTACAGATGAGGAAATTGAGGCAAACAGGGTTAATTGACTTGCCCAAGGTCACATAGCCAGAAAGCGTCTGAGGTCAGATTTGAATTCAAGAAGATGAGTCTTCCTAAATCCAATCCCAGCATTCTATCCACTGCGCCCATTGATAAACTAGAATCTATCCAGAGGAGTGAAACTAGGATGGTGAAGGAACTTGAATTCATACTTAAAGTGATTCTCTTTAAGAATCTGCATATTTAGTCTAAAGAAGAGATGGGGAACATCTGAGCTGCCTTTAGCTATTGGGAGGAGGTGGGAAGAAGACAGGGTCAGAGAGGGGAGGTAGAAGAACAGAGATTAGGCTTGTTCTTTTGGGATCCAAAGATTAAGTACAGAGAGATGGAGCGTGCAAAGAAGCAAATCTAGGTTTTGTGGAAAGAACAACTTCCTCTAGCAATTATGGAATTGGAATGGACAATAAATGGGAGAGATTCCTTGTCCCTGGAGGTCTTGATAATCTTGGAGGAGTGGATTCTCCTGGACTGAAGTGTTCAGACAAAAGCTGGATGACCACTTGTCAGGGAGAGTCAGGAAGACCTGAGTTTAAATCCAACCCCAAAAACTTACTAGCTGTGTGACCCTGGGCAAGTACTTAACCTCCATCTGTCTGTCTCAGGTTCCTAATCTGTAAAATGGAACAAGACTACATAACTCTCAGGGTTATGAGGACAAAATGAGATATTTATAAAGTGTTCTGCAAACCTAAAGTGCTATATAATTATTAGTTATTATCATTATTATTACATTGCAAAAAGTCCATCAAAAGAGTCAACAGTTATTAAGCTCTGGGATACAAAGAAAGGTCAAAGATAGTCCGTACTTCTGAGGAGCTCATAGTCTAAGGGAAGAGACATTCAAACAACTATGTGCAAATAAGCTAGATAGAGGACAAATTAAAGATAAATCAATAGAAGGTTAACTAGGGCTTGAACTAGATAACCTCTGAGACTTCCTACAATTCAGAGATCCTGATTTGTGATTTTACTTCCTTTATTGTTGTCGTGGGAACCTGACTAATGTGCTACCTGAATATGAATTGGGGGGGCGGTGGAGATTGGAGGGTTGGAGGGTAGTTTCCATCCAGAATACATAAGGATGCATGCTAGGCAGGGTTAGCTTAAGGCCATGTAAAAATTTTAGTTATCTGCTATAAACAACACATCACAGGGAATAAATGTCTAAGCCCCGAGTCAGACCTGCAGCTAAGTCCAGTCAGCACGAGCCATAAAGTCAAAAAGCTGATGTGAATTGAAGAGACAGAAGCAGCTCTCAGCCACTGGAAATGGGAGCTATAGGATTCAAGATCAGACACAAAGACACAGCAGAGGAGGCAAGAAAGATGGCAGGCCAAGCAGAGAGGGGTTCTGTCTGTGCTCGGCCTGCCCTTTTTTATATTCCCACAGCTCCATGATGGATGAGTTCATCAAACGATAACTGTTTATAGTTGCTTAGCAGCAACAAAATCTGAAAGGAAAAGCATCAGCTGTAGGAGCTCCTTTCTTCTGAGTCTATTCCGAAGAAAATGAGCCTAGTCACAATCAGAGACCTGATAGAGCTGGTAGAAATCTCAGTGGCCATCTTGTCCACCATATCCAAAAGAAATCCCCAATACAACATACCCTCAAAGTGGTCAGCCAGCCTCAGTTTGAAGGAAGACCCTCTAATGATGGTGCAGTGGATAGAGCACTGGGCCTGTGTTAACCAAAAACAATATTACAAGTCCATGAGACATTGCCTTGCAACTAAATTTACGACAAGAGAAATGAGCATGCATGTGGAATCCAAAACCAGAGCAAAGAGTTCACAATCCATACAGAAGTTTGCATATTTAGAACAGTAAAACAAAGGAAGGATGGAGGCACCAGAAATCTCCTTCTAAAGGGGAGTGGCAGGGGAAGGGGGAAAGGTGGAGTAAAGGTGGGGAAAGGTGGAGTAAAGGTGGGAAAAGGCCAAAAACCCCTCCTGAAGGGGAAGAGCAAGGTAATGGCAAAAGTGGCATTCTTTTCCCTTGAGAACTGCTAGACCGAGAAGATAGGAGGATCTGCTTATCTACAAGGGTCCCAGTTGCACAAGCAGTTTCTCAGTCTGGCACAGACTGGGTGGTGCCTGTCTTGACTCCCAAGAATACACAGGGAGTCCAGTTTAGGGTGCAAACAAATTATGTCAGCTCAGAGGAGGCTTTATCCTCAACACATTCAGGACCTCCTACATATTCTGGGTCCAGTATTTCTGGAAAATATGGCAACTCAAAAGACAAGAGTAGGGGATCCTTTAACATTCCTTAACACCTGGAGTCAGGAAGACCTGAGTTCAAATCTGACCTCAGACACTAGCTGTTGACCCTGGGCAAGTGACTTAACCTTGTTTGCCTCAGTTTCCTAATTTGCAAAATGAGCTAGAAAAGGAAATGCCAAACTATTCCAGTATCTGCCAAGGATACCCCAAATGGGGTCACAGAGAGTCAGACACAATCAAACAACAAATGATGAGGAACTCATTACTTCCTGGGGAGTCAATTCTACTTCTGAGTAGCTCTAATTGTTAAGGAGTTTTTCCTGACATCCAGCCTGTATTTTTCCCTTTTTGTAATTGTGGTTCCAGGTTTTATCCTCTGAGCCCAAAAGGAACTAAAGGGGATTTGTTTTGTGAAGTTTAGATTCAATCAAAGGGCTGCACTTGAGGACCTAGAGGTCCCGATTCCCCATCCCTGAACTAGTCTAATCCCTCTTCCACATCACAGCCATACAAGTACTTGAAGATTGCTATTATGACCCCTTTAAGGCTTCTTTTTTCAAACTAAGTATGCCCACTGCCTCTAACCAATTCTCGTGCAAGATGGTCTTAGCAGTCAGCTTGATGACCTAGTATATAGAGTGCTGGACATCAAATCATAAAGACCCGAGTTTGAATCTTGTTTCTGTCACTTTACTAGTTTTGTGACCTTGGCAAGTCACTTAACTTCTCAACTTTCCACATCTATAAAATGGGAATAATACTAGTTTTTACCTCAAAGGGTTCTTGTAAGGATTGAATAAGATAATATAAGCCAAATGCATTGCAAACCTTAAAGTCCTACATAAATGTTAGTTACTACTACTACTACTACTACTACTACTACTGCTATTGCTACTGCTGCTGCTGCTGCTGCTGCTACTATTTGGGGCCTCCACTATCCCAGTTGCCCTTCTTTGAACACTCTTTGTCTTTCTTTAAACTGAACACAATACTCCAGATGTGGTCTGATGAGGACAGAGTACACAGAAATTGCTACCTCCTTGTCCCTAGAAGATATTCCTCTCAATGCAATCCATGTCAGATTAACTGTTTGAAAAGCTATAGCACACTGCTGACTCACACTGAATCTGAAATCCATTAAAACCCCCAGATTTCTTTCAGATGAATTGTTAGATAGCCACAGCTCCCCTGTCCTGTAGTTGTGAAGTTGATTCTTTAAACCCACGTATAAGACTTGATGTTTGTCCTTATTGAATTTCATCTTATTTGATTCAACCCAGGGTTCCAGCCTGTCTAGATCTTCTTGAATCTTGATTCTATTGTCTATTGTTAGCTATCTCTCCTAGTTTTGTGTAACCTGCAAATTCAATGATACGTCTATATTTTTATCCAAGTCACTAATACAATGTTAAAAAAGGACAAAATCTAAATTAAACCAATAATGAGTACTCTTGGAGTCCAGTTCCCAATCATCTAATTGCATTATCATTTAGCCCATGTCTCTCCATCTTTTCCACAAGAAGAATATGAAATACTTTCATCTGAGTAAACTGTAGCCACACCATTCTCCTGATCTGCCAGTCGGTTACATTGCCCAGAAAGGAAATAAGGTTAGTCTGGTATAACCAGTTCTTGACAAAACCGCAATGGCTCTTTCTTAAATCACCCTTTCCCTTCTAGATGTCTATTAACTATTTTTTTAATGGTCTATTCTGGAATGGATCACCCTTCTCCAGTCCTGAGGCACTTCTCCCATTCTCTTTGTTGTTGTTTAGTCATTTTTCAATCATCTCCAATTCTTTGTGACCCCTTTGGGGGTTTTCTTGGCAAAGGTACTGGAGTGGTTTGCCATTTCTTTCTCCAGCTAATTTTACAGATGAGGAAACTGAGGCAAACAGGGTGAAGTGACTTGCCCAGGGTCACACAGCTAGTAAGCTAGTGACTGAGGCTGAATTTGAACTCAGCTCTTCCTGACTCCAGGCCTGGGGCTCTATGCATTGTGCCATGTAGCTGCCCCTTCCCATTCTCTACAATTTTTCAAATATCTCTGACAGAGTCTCAGCGATAATATCTCCCATTTCTTTCAGTGACTGAGGATATAGTTCATCTTACTATCTTCTTACTTATCTTGTCTATCAACTCCCTGTTGGTATTTTGTTTTGTCATTTTTAGTGAAAAGTTTGATAGTGTAGTGAGTATCATCCAGAACTGGAAGACCTGAGTTCAAATCCAGCCTCAGACATTTACTATCCTGTTATCCTGAGCAAATCATTTAACCTCTGTCTGCTTCAGTTTCCTTGTTTATTTATTGTGAAGATCAAATGAGATAATATTTGTAAATCTCTTTGCAAAGTACTATATAAATGCTAGTGGTTATCATTATTATTATTATTATTCCTAATGTAAAAGTCATTCTTCTTGATAAAGATAATAGAAAATAAGAAGTAACAATTTTTTTCAATTGTCAGTTATCACAGTTCTATCCACTCTAAACAATAGTTCTGCCTCTTATTTGATTCTCTTCTTTCTCTAAAACAAAACAAAACAAACAAACAAAAAACACATCTTTTTGTATCCTTAGCTTCCTGACCAGCCTCGTCATTTCAAGTTTTAGCACTCTTAACATTATTTTTATAGTATCTTGTCACACTCTTGTACTTGACTTTTGTTACCTGCCCCTGCTTCTATCTCTTCTGTTGCAGAAATCTCCAACAGTATCTCTTTTTAGAAATTGACATTTTTCTTTGAACTAATTGGAACCATAAAAAACAAACCCAAAAAACTGTAATAATCACAAGAAATCAAAAAAACTTTTAAGTAATTGTGGTAATATTAACTAGTTATTATGGCAAGAGTTAAAACAGAATTTCTCCAAAGAAGAACACATTTATGATTATCTATTTGTATATACACACATTATCTATATGTATGTATACGAACAAACACATATTTTATATATGTGTGTGTATACACACACACACACATAAAATCTCCTAAGTAGTCCTCAGGACAGAGTCCTGGGCATCCACATTGGCGCTCTTCAGAAAACTCTCCTTTTCCTCTACTCTTTGGAATTGTTTCCCTTTGTGTCTTCAGAATGTCATTCTTGAGAATTTCTCATCCCTCCTGGGCTGACTTCCCTTGTTGCTGTTGTTGGTGTTGTTGTTGAGTTGTGACTCTTCGTGACCCCATGAACCATAGCATGCCAGGCCTTTCTGTCCTCTACTATCTACAGAAGTCTGTCCAAGTTCATGTTCATCTATCCATCTCATCCTCTGTTGTCCCCTTCTCCTTTAGCCTTCAGTCTTTTCCAGCATCAGGGTCTTTTCCAACGAGTCCTGTTTTCTCATTATGTAGCCAAAATATTGAAGCTTCAGCTTCAATATTTGACTTTTGAGTGAATAGACTGAATTAATTTCTTTAATTTGATTTGCTCTCCTTGCTGTCCAAGAGACTCTTGAAAGTCTTCTCCAGTGCCACAATTTGGAAGTGTTGATTCTGCAATACTCAACTTTTCTTATAGTCCAATTCTTCCAGCCGTACATTGCTAGTGGAAAAACCATAGCTTTGACTATACAGACATTTGTCAGCAAGGTGATGTCTCTGCTTTTTAGTATGCTGTCCAAATTTGCCATGGCTTTACTTCCAAGGAACAAGCATCTTTTAATGTCATGGAAAATGAATTGGGCTTTTTCTAGAACTCCTGGGTCCAAAGAAACTTATATTACTGTGGTTTAGGAAAGGCTACAATAGTGAAGTGAAGTTGATTGGAGGACATTTTAGTAGGTTTTTTTTTAATTGAGATGTGATGTTTTACTTTTATTTATTATAAGCAACTTGGTGGTGCAGTGCTGGGCCTGGGCAGAAAGACCTGAGTTCAAGTCTGGCCTCACTTACTAACTGTATGACTCTGGGCAAAGCTCTGTTTTCCTCAGTTTCCTCAACTGTAAAATGTGATTATAACAGCACCTTCCTCCCAAGATAGTTGTGAGGATCAAATAAGATAATATTTGTAAAACACGTAAGACGGTGCCTAGTACATAATAGGCACTCTCTAGATGCTTATTCTCTTCCCTTACCATTCCTCTTATTGTTACTGATTCTGTACCAAAAATAAAATATCCAAACATGCTTATGAAGATTGAACTTGGGGCTCCAGGAAATAAAACAAAATCAGAGAAGAGGTGGGGTTTGTCAGAGATGGGGGCTCCAGAGCCAGTTCTGCTTATGCAAATCCATAATAATCCACATCCCCTAAGTAGTTAGTGAGTACTACTAAGGAGTCAAGACAAATTCAAGATCCTTGTTATCTACTCCCTTAGAACCATTGAGAACTTGCCACTCTTCTTCAATGGAGTCAACACATATAATAACCAGAATAAGCATGCAATGTCAGCACCAGATACTCCTCGTGGAGCAGAATCAAGGGAATGGCTATTAATGCCACCTACTGGTTAAAAAGTATTCTACAGTTTTTTTTTTTCAAAATGCCACAACAAAGAAGCTATTGTACATTTTCAAGTGATTGATAATTATTTATGAAACTTTTTTTTTCCCTCTGAGGAAGTAGTAGAGACTAGACACACTGTGGAAATAATGGCCTTTTATTATAACTTGTGTGACCCTGAACAAATCACTTAACCCCTGCCTCAATTTCCTCAACTGTAAAATAAGGATATATTATAAACAGTAAAATGAAACTCCCAGGATTGTTATGAAAATCCAATGAGATAATATTTCTAAAGCACTTAGCTCAATGCCTGGAACATAATAGGCTCTTAATAAATGCTTATTCCTTATCCTCAAATACCCATTCTCATCCTGCAGAGCCAGGGAGTGTGCTTGTAAATGTTTAACAACTGGCTCTGACAAGAAGTTGGGGGAGGTGTAGGCACAATATATTTTAAAGTTTAATCTACATTAATAGCATTTTCTCCATCACTTCCTTATGTTTAAAAAATAAAATAAATAAATCAAGCCCTGAGCGGTAATATTTGCTGATTTCCCAAGATGTAAATGCTCACACTAAAAATTTAATAATAGGCTTGAGAGCTAGTTAGAGCCAATTCCAGCACCCCCCATCAAAGCCATTAACACAGTTTGAATTTGTGGGAGAAGGAACCCTTTTCCCACCCCTACTGTGTTTTCTCCAGTAACCCAACACCATTGTCTCATACCACTTCCTTGGTGAGGCAAGTGAAAAGAGAATAGGCCTATCTATTACCTAAAAGGAAGTCATTAGTGACTGCTGAAAAGTAGCTACTGGACAGAGCTAGTTAACTGAGGCTGAGTCAAGGGGCCAGGTACCCTTGGGATTCATTAGTGCTGGTAGAAGGCAATAGAGGCCTCCCTCAGGACTAGGTAATGTACTGGTCTGACTTAGCTGTGATGGAAAATTGAAAGAGTGGGACTTCTAAGATTCTGCCAAAGTTGAAGAAGCAGGTTGGTACCAGTCCCATGAAGCAAGTAAAAGTTGGACAGGTGAAAGGAAAGAAAGTTAAAGGCATGAGGAAAAGAGATGTGAGAAAAGGGACAGGTTGTTGGCAAGAGAGCCAGGTCTTGAAAGCCAGTAGGGACTAGGCTGAAAAACTACTCTGAGGGATGAGTCAGGAGGTCAAAATCAAGGCACGTAGACACATGAAAGGTACCAAGATAACTGGTCAAAGGTGAATTGAGGGCCTGCAGAAGTGAGCACCTTTTGATGCAGTGACTCTGGTTTCTGATACTCTGGCTTTCCTGATTCTTAAATGGAGATCCCACCCCTGCTTCACTTTTATCTTGTTTATGTCCCTTGGGAGGGCCATCTCCAGTTGTCCTAATCTATATCTTACCACTGGACCCAGATGGCTCCAGAGGAGAAGGTAAGGCTGATGACCTTGCACAGCCCTCCCTTACTTATATCTAATTCATTTACAAGTCATGGCATCATCTTCCTGATGTCATGGTCCACTTTGAGAATGAAGGACACCAGCCTGTGACTGTTGAGACTGAAGTTAAGAAGACCTGAGTTCAAATCCCATCTTATACACACACACACACACACACACACACACACACACACACACACACACA